>NC_140372.1:9347500-9400000 GCF_054491055.1 Hypomesus nipponensis
CAAGGTCACATGCTGTCCATGAAAGCTGGAGTGATGATGTTGAAGTGACAGCCATGTTTGCGTGTTTACATACACTGGCAACAAGCAATCTTGTACACATACAGTACTCGTGAAATATGTTCCTAGCAATGTCCAGGTTTGCAGTAAACAAAGAGATGCTGTGGTTGCTGATAAATTATTTGTGCAAGCATGTGATGGCATTGTCTGTAGTCTTTAAAAAAACATGGGGCCCTCTGACCTGATACAGTTCTTCCAGGTTGTACTTGATGGAGGTGCTGTTCTGGATGGCACCAACTGCATCTCTCAGCTTCAGCCATGTGTCCTCTGTGTAGTTTTCTGCCAGCTTTGGCCTGTCTGTAGAAACAGACCAACAACAAAACATTCAGAAAACACACAGGCACCACACTTTCTACTGCTAGTTCAGTGACCTGTGAACAGTTAACTGTATATGCAACCTTGACCAGGTGACAAAACCCATTGAAGCCTCCATATGCTGCAGTTCTTATGCAGTACATAATATGACGTATTTACTACAGCAACTTAGGACACAAAGGAAAACGAGAGAGTTTACAACGGCAGGTCCAAGGCTTTCAACAACTTACTTGCTAGACACACATACGATTGTTTGACTAATCACTACCACATAGTTAACTAGCTAAAAGGCCAAATGCTACTGTAACATACACAAACATTTCAGTAAAAACTTATCAGGAACAATATAAGCAACTGGCTGACTAACTACATTATGCAGTACATGGGTAGAATGAGATGAAGGTATAAGGTCAAGAGCTCGCTATCAACTAGCTAACCTAAAACGTCAATTGGTTAGTGTATTAGACTAGCTACCTTTGAAATTTTTTATGATTAATTTCTTAGAGGCGCCAGTTTTGTTGGAGGCCAACGCTGATGTCCTCGTCACTCCGTTGTTATTGTGCTCAGTCAGAGCAGAAAAATTGGCTTTCTTGTCCTGTCGTATATCTTCTGCCATTATGAGCTTATGCACATAAGGCCGCTGCCGTTGTTATGAAGTTCGGTGACAGTACTAACCTGTCTGTCACACAGTGCAGCTTCACTGTCCAGATATAGATAGCTAGCTGCTATTGTGCTAGGCTAGCGTTTCTTGTTCAAAAGTTGATTGGCTAATGTTACACAACCAGTATTTTCAACCACTGAATCTGTATCTTAAAATAGCACACCGAGCACCATGAGTAAGCTACATTCGCTTACTCGAATCAGCATATATAGCAAAATATCTTCCTAGCAGTCTAACTCTGGGAAAGTTTAAAAGCAGCTTGCAGCTAGCTATTTAGCTAGTAACGTCAGATAGATGGCTATTTTGTACAAGCGAGCGGTTAACTTAGCTAGCTGCCGTTGTTATCAAGCATTGGCTAGCTAAGCAGCGAGAGGTGCAAATTAAATTCCAAACGAGTATTTCCACAACCTCATTCCGAGCCAATGTTAAAAGATTGGCAAATACTGACGGAAGGGTAACTATATACGCATGGTTCTATAGACGTGAACAATTAAAAGCTGAGTACAATTTCAGATACTCCATCACTTCGTCGCTAGCTAGACAGCTAGCACAACAAAATGGCTTTTGCCTCCCCTTCGACGCAATGCACACTGGGAAATTCACACTCCATATTCGATAGTTCAGAAAGGTTGTAAATCATTTTGTACAAAATCTTTATGCTTCAACTAATGTGCCTGTCGATGAATCAGGTAGCGACAGTGTCATAAATTGATTCCAATTAACAACAAGTGCGTACTCAAATTCTGCAACAGTTTAGTTGTCAAGACAAAGACCTATTTAACACTTCTTGCTGTTTCGTTTTCTTGAACACAGCCCACGTTTTCCCTACAGGAAATACAAGCCCTGCATGTATGATGACATCAGAAAATCAGGTTATGTTAGCAGTAGCATAGCTAGCAAGCTAGGGGAGTGGAGAGGATAGAGCCTGTGTACTCGGGACTACGAGGCCGGGGAACTGTACATTGGCATTTCATCTTTTCGGTCTACAGTCCCCACGGATGGGGTATGATAACGGTTTTTTACCTCTTTGTTGAAAATACCTGGGGATGCTGTTGCTACTGGCCGGCTCAAGAAATGTTTAGTTGCCCCTCTGACTCAGAGGCAGCTAGCTAGTCTTGCTAGAAGTCCAGCATTTATAAAAGCTAGCTTAGTTGAGTAGGCTAACATTTAGAGCAAAGCTAATCCCATAGAGCTAGCATTAAAGGCTCATATGAATCCAATACAAGAGGAGAGATAAATCGCTTGCTAGCATGGGAGTTACATATAGACTAAGCCTGCACAATTGGCACTGCTAGAATGTTGCATATTTATTGCTGACTAACCACCACCAACATCAGGGAGCTTCCAAGATTTGGAAACCCAGAACATGTAGTTTGTGTGTGTTGCATCTTTAAGTTGCAAATACATTTTTAGGCGATATCAAGGATCGTTCCTGGCTAGCTACCTAGCTGACTGACAACACACACCAACAACATGCTAGTTATATTGAGACAATGATCTCCTGTAAAACCAAAGCGTGGCAAGTATGCCTTCCCTAAGTCAGTTAGGTATCATTAGTAAGTTACCTCATAAGTGATATTGCTTCTATTTACAGGTATCCAGATTGTTATTGTATAAATATTGAATACACAGTTTATGAGTTCAATATTGAGTCAGTGTTTATCATGCTAACGTAACATCAAGCAACCCAAGTGCTCCAATATATTAGGGTTTTTGTGATTCATGTTTCTTTGCCCCCATGTCTTGCAACAGATAGATGTTGGTACTGCGATGAGTGTGAAGGCCTTTGAGCTGGTCCCTGCTGTGGAGCGAGAGCTCCTGATGGGCGACAAGCAGCGCATCAACATCGAGTGCATCGAGTGCTGTGGCAAACACCTGTACGTGGGCACCAACGACTGCTTCATTCACCACTTCCTCCTGGAGGAGCACACCTCCTCCAAGGGCAAACTGACATATGTGGCTCAGAAGCTCCTGCACAAGTACTTGGGCCTGAAGAAGCCCGTGGCGGAGCTGCGGGCGGCGTCGGCGCTGGAGCGCCTCATTGTGCTCTGCGACGCAACCATCACAGTGGTCGACATGGTCACCCTGGAGCCGGTCCCCTTAGGCGGGACCAAGATCCGAGCGGTGGCCGCCTTCTGCGTCAACGAGAACCCGGTGAACGGCGACCCGTTCTGCGTGGAGATCGGCGTGATCTCGGCCAAGCGGAGGACTGTGCAGATATACGTTGTGTACGAGGACAAGGTGCAGCTGGTCAAAGAAGTGACCACGCCCGAGCAGCCCTGCGCTGTCAGCCTGGACGGCTATTTCCTGTGCCTGGCCCTGTCCTCGCAGTACATGATCCTGAACTACAGCACAGGGGCCTCCCAGGACCTCTTCCCCTACGACAGCGAGGAGAGGAAGCCCATCATCAAGAGAATCGACAGGGAGGAGTTTCTCCTGGCTGCCCCTGGTGGACTCGGTGAGTCATTACAAAAACAACCAGGCCCTTGGCAGCATTGTCGCTCCCACCCTAATCGAGGGATCGAACCTCCTCACTCAAACACAGCCCCAGTCTCTGAGGAATGTGTTCTGCCCATAAGTTCCTCTCAAAGTATTCACTCACCCACCGTCTCTGTTCAGGGATGTTTGCTAACGCCGAGGGGATATCCCAGCGTGCACCAGTGAACTGGTCGGAGAGTGTGATTGGGGCGGCGGTGTGCTTCCCCTACGTCGTGGCGCTGGACGAAGGCTTTGTCACCGTACACAGCATGCTGGACCAGCAGCTCAAACAGACCCTCTCCTTCAGGGATGGACACATCCTCCAGGACTTTGAAGGTATCCCCAGGCCACAGCACTCCCAATTACATTTCCATTTACATGAAGTCAGTTACAATTCCATAAGTGCAGATGTCGTTAAGCATTGGGTACCTAAGTTTTGAGTCTGGTGCCAGTTCAAGTTCTGTTTACATTTGCCTGATTGCCTAGTACTGTCCAAGACTGCAGAGATTGTGAACTGACATTGTTCCCTGTGTCCCTGTGTAGGCAAGGTCGTTTTGGCGTCCACCAAGGCTGTGTATGTGCTGGTTCCCCTGCCTCTGGAGAGACAGATCCAGGACTTGCTAGCCAGCCACAGAGTGGAGGAGGCCCTGACCCTCACAGAAGGTGCTAGGAGAAACATTCCCAAAGACAGGTTCCAGGTACTTGCAAACGCACATGAAAAAGTTATGGAAGGTCTTTCCCAAGATGAGGCTTGCTTCCTTTCGTGGATATGTTTATAACTTTGAATGTAGAACAGGATGTCTATAAGCTAAGCATGGATTGTATTTCTCTCATCTTTGCCCAGATTTTGCACAAAAGAATTCTCCAGCAAGCTGGATTCATCCAGTTTGGACAGCTTCAGTTTCTAGAGGCTAAAGAACACTTCAGGTAACAAATGCCATTCAGTGCTGTAATTAAACATGCCACACCACTACTGCACAATTCTGAAATGTATTAAAGGGTTTTAATTAACGGAACTACTAATTGGTTTGTGAGCCTTTTCTTGGGCCTGATGGGGTTTTAATGAGTAGTCAGCTAAATGTTAGGCCTGCATAATCTGGAGATTGCATTTGACCCCAGTCTGCCTTGTCCATCTCACACAGGCTGTAGTTTGAGGCAGTTAACACATGCTCGGGTAAAAATATAGCAGACAGAGATGGTAGACTTTGACCTTCTAGGTTTCTAAATCCCCCCCCCCTTCTCCCCCCTTCTCCCCCCTCCAGAAATGGCCAGCTGGATGTCCGGGAGCTGATCTCTCTGTACCCCCTGCTGATGCCCTCCACCTCCTCCTTCACCCGCTGCCACCCTCCTCTCCACGAGTTCGCCGACCTCAACCACCTGGCCCAGGGCGACCAGGAGAAGGTGCAGCTCTGCAAGAGGTTCCTCATCTCCTACCTGGGCGAGGTGCGCAGCACGGAGGGCGCCAACGGCTGCGGCGAGGACGTGGACACGGCGCTGCTCAAGCTGTACGCCGAGCAGGACCACACCAGCCTGCTGGACCTGTTGGCCTCCGACAACGCCTGCCTGCTGACCGACAGCGCCCCCTGGCTGGAGAAACACCACAAGTGGGTACTGCAGTAGGACAGAGGGAGGATTAGGCTGCTTGTAGTCTTTGTTTTTTAATTGAAGGGACTTTTCTCTCTCAACACGTTGTTTGAGGTGACAAGGAATGACAGTCTTTCCAATTCTGTTGGCAGTGTGCCTCCATTTCACTCACTCACGTAAAAACACAAATAGTGTTACACCTATTACTTATATGTTCTATTTTGGTACTTTTAGGTATTTTGCTCTGGGACTGCTCTATCGTTATAACGGCCAGGATTCAGCAGCTGTACAGGTAGACCAAACGTTCCGCCCTTGTCCCACTGTGGTGTCGCTCATGGTCACATGACATATCCTGAGGCGCTGTACAGATAAGGCCTCTCTCTCTCGCCCGTCTGTCAGATGTGGGTGCGGGTGGTGAACGGGGACCTCCAGGACTCCACCAGGTCGGACCTGTATGAGTACATCGTGGACTTCCTCACCTTCTGCCCCAGTCTGGACCTGGTCTGGAAGTACGCCGACTGGGCTCTCCAGAGAGACCAGACGGTAGGCGCCCAACACCCTGCTGAACCGGGTCTCCCAAAAAGATCGCATGCGCGATGGACAAACCAGATTGGGAGAAATGGTGGTCACGTTCCCGGTTGTTTCTCGTCTCCCGACAGATAGGAGTCCAGATCTTCACCAAGCGGCCGGTCGGCAAGGAGCAGCTGGGTCAGCCCGACCCGGATGATGTCATCGCGTGCCTCCAGAAGTACAGCCGGGCTCTGCTGCTCTACCTGGAGCAGCTGGTGCTGGAGCGGCGCATCCAGGTGAGGGGGGGAAAAACCAAACGAGCACAATGCGAGTCCCAAGCACACAGCCGACATGAAACGACCCCCCGGAGCTTGAAACATCCACGTTTGTGAAAAGCCTTCATCCCTCTGTCCATCCCTTTCATCCCCTCCACCTCTTCGGTTGTCTCCCCCCCCTCCCCCCTTACAGAAGGAGAAGTTCCACACCCACCTGGCGGTTCTGTACATGGAGAGGGTCCTGGCTCTGCTTTCCCAGGCCCCCCCGGCCCCCCAGGAGCAGGTGGGCCCAGCCAGGGACAAGCTGCAGCTGCTGCTCCGGGAGTCCAGCCTCTACAGGGTCCAGCTGCTGCTGGGTGAGATCACAAGCGTTTATAACGGCGGCAGCTGTCGACTATCAGTGTAAAGCTGTTGTGCTAGCTATCAGTTATCCATAAAATGCTATGGTCCTTGGTAGTGTCAATATAAAACTGTAGTCCCGGCTTTTAACTTAATAATGCAAAATAACAAACTGTTGTTTTAGCTGCCAGCTGCCATCATAAAATTGTCGTAGCTATTCCTTTCTGTTAATCAATATAAAGTATTTATTTGCTCTGTGCTGTTAGCGGTTATAATAATTGATTTGACCACTTTAAACCAGGTAAGATCCAGGACTCTGAGCAGCTGCTTCTTGAACGTGCCACGCTCCATGGGAAGCTGGAGGAGCACGACAGGGCGTTACACATCCTGGTGCACCAGCTGAAAGACTTCCCCTCCGCCGAGGCCTACTGCGTCTGGGCCTCCTCCTCTCGAGACCCTGCTTACCGGCAGCGCCTGTTCCACCTGCTCCTCGGGGTGTACCTGAACCGAGACCTGCCGCCAGCCGTGCCAGGCGGTGGGCAGCTGGAGATGGCAGCCGTGGACCTGCTAAACCGCCACGGCGAGGTGTTTGACGCCGTGCGCGTACTGAGCATGCTCCCCGAAGGCTGGTCGCTCCAGCTGTTGAAGCCCTTCCTGGGTCGGGCCCTCAGGACCAGCATGCACGCCTGCCGCACGTCCCAGGTCGCACTGGGGCTGGCGCGCTCTGAGAACCTCCAGCTACAGCACGACCGGGTAAGCCCTCTAACCCTGCCTGAAGGAACGCAAACACAGCCACTCTCACGCTTCCCAAGACGAGTCCAATATTCGCTTGAGCTGCTGTTGCGCCGGTTCTAAACACTGACATGTAGCCTCATGAAGGTTGTGTTTCTAACTGTGGCTTTTCCTCGTCAGCTGAAGCAGAGGCGGAGCCCCGTCCTTGTGTCGGATAAGAAAGGATGCCACCTGTGCCACAACACGTTCAACGAGCCCGACTGCGTATGCCTGCCAGGGGGGGTGCCCGTCCACACGCACTGTGCCGCCCAAAGGGTCAGAGACTCGCCCACTAAAAGACAACTGACCAATAGTAGCAACCATACATGAGACCCTGCCTACTCAAGCCCAGCTCGGGGGAGAACTGTGGTTGAAGGAGCCAAGTTGTGTTTGTGGGTCACACAGAACGTTCTGGAAGGAGACGGGGTCAGGAATGCTATAGCATACTTGTGGCTCGGATCACTGGAGCCCATTGTGATGCCAACATGGTAACTCAGAGCTGCTCCCTTTCCACTACTCAACGTGTGTGTGAGCGTGCGTGCGAGTGTGAGTGAGAGAGATAATCTATGAAGATATTTACTGATGTCCACACATTATACACTGATAATTACCTGACAGACTGAATTAGGAGTCAAAAAACCCAAATACACCAAACTAACCCCTAATTTCCCTCCAAACAGTAATACAAACTAATGAAATCTCAAACTAGGCCTGGTCTAGTCCTTTACAAGACGAGTCCAGCTCTGAACCACCATTGTGAAAGTGAAGTCCAGGTACTGGTTCTGAACCCTAGGTCTTAAGCTGGTCCACGGGGATGGTTGTGACTGCCAGAACACGGATCTCCTGGCTCACCACAGCAGCTCCATCTGGACCGAGGCCTCTGAGCCTGGGATGACGTCGAGCAGATCTGAGGAAAGCCTTCTTGGCTCCAGTCTTGGATGGGTTTTGGGGTCTACGCCTCTGTACTTTAGTACCACATGTTGTTTCCTCACTATGCGGGAACCTTTTGTCCGACAGGTTACAGGCCACCATCCTGGTTCACTTGGATAATGTTGACACAACAAACTGTCAGTAACCGAGTGGAGATTTGTCTTAACACCCAATACCGTCAGGAGAGTTCTTACTGTCAGCAGCACCTTAGATGTGAATTGCTGGAATGTTCAACTAACCAAATCTATATCTGCTCATGGTCACGAAACAATGTGATACCAGGTTGAAGTCAAACGTGATGGTTAACTCCTATTAACAGGGATGCTTCTTGTAGTTCAACTATAACTGTTGAAATGTCATTGGTTTTCCTGATGTAAGAGCTGCAGAGTAAAACGTCAAAGGGAAACGGAAAACCGTGCAGTGTAGGTCCAAGTGTCTGTCCTGCTTCTGAAGGTTATCAAATCCTTTTTGTGATAAAAAATGCGTTGTCACCTTTTGCTATAGAGGAAGGATAAGCACAGCCCAGTGAAACGACTGGCGGCCTGCTCTTGCCCTGTACCATACATATCTGGCTTGTGTCTCGTCTGTGAATGCAAGCAAACATGAGTCTTCTGTGTGTCGAATGAATTTGAGTTCTGGTATAAAAAAGAAAGTCGCCTGATCAGACCTGGCACAGAAACTGTTTCAAACTGGTGGTGGGGGGGGGGGGGGGGGGTGAAACTGATTCTTTTTTATCATTGAGAGAGTATGTCATGTGTGTGAAGTATTGATTATCATGTCATCGCTCTGTGATACTTGACATTAATATTGACCATTGATCAATATCTTTTGGAGCAAAACAAGTGGCACAATTCTGGGTGTGGCTAACTCTACATAAATCAATTCCATGTACAGTGATTGGTCAGGGGAAATGTAGGCCAGATGTTCTGATTGAACACATCAAGCACATAAACTCTTTATCACTTTGTGTGATGTCCTTTATGTGCACGTGACCCCCCCCCCCCCCCAGCTCTTCATCCTCTTCCTAGACATTAGATAGTTATACATGCCTTGCTTATCTGTCTCTGACATACTGGGATACAAACAAGGATCTTGAAGCTTCTCTATATGGTGGGTCATCTTCAGACTGGCCAATTTATCTGGCTGTTTTTCTCTATCAAGGTGATATGTCAACTTCAGACTTTCCTTATCTCTACTGCCTGTGCAGTCCCCAATACCACTAACCCTATACAGTAACGTCTGCACAAACTACAGGTGTGTTTAACAACAGTGAAACGTTCACTAATGTTAAAAATGGAAATGTTGCTCATTGTATTTCTATAGGTGATAAGTCGCCTTGTTCTACATGACAGAAAAAAACGTTTTGACTCAACACCTTTCTATCTGAACAATATGTAACGTTTTACTTATAAACAAGAACCTTCAGTTACTCTCTTCCTTTCTGACTTTACGGTCGAACTCTTAATCCTAAAGTGTGCACTTTCAACTGTCTTACCTGGATTTCTATTCAAACAGAAACCACACACACATCTATCTTCTGCTTTAACATTCAATGTAGGATAGTGGATAAGTGCAACCTTTAATGACAGTCTTTCATCCATCCCCACCAGTGTATTTTATAAATATGCAGATACTGGTCATGTATATACTATATTTATAACTGTTGCTTTGTAAATCAATGCCAATGTTGGTGGAATGTACAAAGTGTAAAGATGTTAATTTTAATAAACTTGACAACCTGTATGCTTACATTACTGGGGTAATTGCTTTGCCATTTTCATAAAATACAATAAAATCATTCAATCATAAAGATGTTTGGTAAAGGAACAATAGCATTACTTAAGTTATTCAGTCTACTTAATGATAAATTATTGAGTGGTTTCCACAATTGCTTAGAGCAAAATATACAAATAAAAGCGTGATCATGATAAAGGTTGGGTTGTGTTAGAGAGTTGAGTGTTGCTTGACACTTGTCTCCTAGCGAAGCCACTTGTCTGTGAAAAAACAAAACTGTTGAGAAAATTGCTTGACCCCCCACCACACACACACACGCACACACACACACACACACAGAACCAAGTCCTTACCTCTGGTCGTGTTGAAGCAGCTGTCACAGAGCACCTTCTGTCTGAGGACCCACATGATACCCCCTCCTCCAGATCCCCTAGAGGGCAGCAGCACACCTCACACTAGGGAGAGGAGAGGGGGGGGGTATGAAATAAAGAAAACAATCAAATGAAGAACTCAGCTTATCAGTGAACACAGCATGATACACATCTCAAGCTCTGTCTCTAACCAGTCACTGCAGCATCAGGAGTATGCAGGATTGCTACAGGAACTAAATGAGTGGGTGTGTCTAAACCTTGAAGCAGGTGGTGTGGCTGCAGATCTGCAGGTCCTCCAGGATGATCCTGGCCCCGGCCTCCGGGACAGGTTCACAGCAGTACGAGCACAGCCCCTTTTCTGTCACGCACCTGAGAGGAAGGGAGGGGAGAGAGTTAACAGTGAACACAGCCACACACACAGTAGGAGCACACTCACTGGGTCATCTGTTCAAAGTTATTTGTTTCAGTCAGAGAAGTTATTCAAAATGATAATGCCTGATTGAGACTGACAAGGTATATGCCATTGTTTACATAAAATAGAGATGCAACCATTATCATTTCGACCTATGATGCTATTGGGCCCAGTTTTTTATGAACATGTTTTAGCCACCCGTCCGCTCCCACCCAGCAAGGTACTGACCTGATAGGTGGAGGGATGTTAGCCTGAGGAGGTGTCAGGGACACAGGTGCTGGGGACTCCACTTCACTGAGAAATTAGACAGGAAGGAAATGTATCAATTGTTGGAGAAGTAACCTTGAGTTCACTTCTACTGTAGAACCTTCATGTTTTTTTCTTCTAACCACCTGTTTACAGTATAACAGGAATCAATTGTTCCAGACGGTCTTGAAGCTGATAATGCGTACCAGTTCTGCATGAGCAAACCTTTTCTCTCAAAACCGTATTCCTTCCCCCGGATTAGCTTTCCGGTTTGAGTAAATTAATACTCTCAAGAAAACAACAAGATCAATAATAACCGGTTTGGAGTTTACAGGTGATTTATAGGTACTGCTTGTAGTGGATTTAAAATATTCTGTTCCCAAGAAAGAGAATGAGTTTCAGATACAATATTTGAGGAAAACGTTATCAGGGTATTTCAGCTCAGCATAGTACTTACTCCAGATTTGAAGGATTATTTGTCTTTGTTTGTATGGTTGATTCTGTTGTTCCATTGCTTGTTGGGTGTACGAGAGAACTTTTGGAGGGAGACAAATAAGGATGTGTTAGAATATTAAGGCACAGAGAGGTTAACTATCATAGTTCCATATCATACTAACCCGTAAGTCTCCACAACTTCTTTTCCAGTGTGAGTGATAGGAGAGCTGAAAGGAAATTATTTTGAGATAAGCTGTGCCGTGTTATGTTCATCCCAGTGTATGGGATCCTTTCAACAAAGATGTGGACCATTTATAGTATGATATCGTTAACAAGGTTTAGGTCCATATGTAAGTTTAGATACTGTACGCTTTGTGGTGGATAACAGGTGATGGGTTGTTGTGGGGTAGCCTGGAAGAGTGGAAAACCCTGGCGCTGAAGCTGGATATGTTGGAACTCGGTTCTGCTGACGCTCTGAAACAACACAGCACCCAGGTGAGCATAGGAAAGATTCTGTTGTAGATGACAAAACTAAATGGTATGTACTGTAAAAAAAAGAAAAAGTGTTACTTGCATGTGGTGTGGTGTTAAGATTTTTAGTCATTTAATCTACCAAGACAAAATAATTAAATGGCTTTCTTGACATACTTGGTGGTAGGCAGAAACGTGTTTTGCCAGTTGCTGTTGGCTTCTTTCCCCAACTCTGATGTGATGCTTTATGAGGTGAGAAATAACAGATATAGTTTGTGGGTTAGTCTGCTTGAGCAATATGTTCTAGAACATTTCCTACAAGTGACTATCATGTTTATTTACACTTGAAAAAACTGAACTTACATTTTCCCAAAGGACACAGTCTTGCTCTTGGTGGTAAGTGTTGGGCTGAGGTCAAAGTAAGATAGAGGCAAACTTAGAAATCCCCTGTGTCTACTGTCTCCCAAGCCAAGGTGTAAACTGAGCAGAAGTGATGCAGACAGACTGTTGTATGAAGGATATGTAGGATATTCAAGTTCAATAAATAACTGACCTCTCTTTGGAAATCACCTCTTGGCTTCCACCAAACCTGCTCAAACCAAGGCAAAAGGACAATTCACACCATGTGGTTAAATGGCATGTTTCAATTAGACACGTTAAAACAGTTACACAAAGAAATCTTTTTTCTAAGGAGAGTATGTTTACCTCTTGGCAAGGTCATTGACAGAGGAGCCGGGACTAGAAGGGCAGGACTGGTTCCTCTCTGTGAAATGGCTACACAACAGACAGACATTCTTAGTTTCTGAAGAAACTCCATGGAAATGTACCATTATGAAACTCAGCATACAATTTCACATTGCATTTCAAGAAGCTTTTACCTGTTACTTTTGTTTGGTGATTTGATGTAGCTGGGAATTTCTTTGTTTGTGCCTGGACTGTGTAAAGATAAAAGAATAGTGTGCACGAGAGTTTGTCAGACACTCTTTACATACACTGTCTGTAACTCCTGTGTGCATGTATTTCACACTTACTACACACAGTGATCCTCATCGGATTCACGCCTAATCCAGCTGTTGTCTTGTAGCAGATTGGTTCTTCTTTTGTGGTTGTCGACAATGGCCTGGGAAGGACTCGCTTTCTTAGGTTCTGTTGCACACAAACACACAATATGTTACATTGAGCATGTCTGTGTGTTTGACTTACTGTAAATGTAATACAGTACAACAATTATAGATCTTAATTTTACCCGTTTTTATGGACTTTTTGACAGAGGATGTCATTGCAGAATATTTCGGAGGGGGATAATCCAATGGAATCTAATTTGTTATTTGCACAGATCAGTATGCACAGTTCTCTGTTTCCATTAGAGATGGAAAGCCTGAGTTGTTTTTAGGAGCAGGTTATACTGTAAACATTGGAAATGAGGAAACAGGTACAAAGACAGTGTTTAACATGTCAACATCCTGTACACTCTCGACTCCATAATTTGTCTTGCTCTCTTTTGTAAACGTCTCCTTATAGATTATCTTTCAAATATACCCATAACTACACAAAGAGATAACTAACAACAACAACAAAGCAAACACACAGACCCTGTATAATTGAATGTGTTTTTCAAAGTACTAGTTGTAGTAGTTGAAGCACAAAGTAATATTGCTGGTAATCTTACCAGTAGGAAAACCCAGAGCTGAATGGACTGGCTGAATATGCTGAAATACAAGATGAGCTTGAGAAGAGAGACGCTCACTGCCACACAGTCTTTCTTTTGTCTCCACAAGCATCTCTCTCATACACACTGTCGTCCTGCTTTTGAGTTTTTGGATAAGGAGCTCCTTGTTTAGGGGTGGAGGGAGGGTTTATAGAGGGGTGGAGAGTGCATACAGACACCGGCTGGTGTTTCTTAAACCAGGAAGGTTAGGTGTTCCCTCTGGCTGTTATCAGTGTGTAGTATCTACACTGATAACTACACAGTAGTTGTTGGAGTGACTGGAAAAACACTGGTGGAAAATACAAGAGGCACTTGTTAAACTACAGACACAAAATAATACACATGGATGGACTAACACAGGCCTAACGCTAATCTACCAAGGAGTCGGTGTATACTACTTATTGTTTCCTTTTAGTTTTGCCTCTGTTTCAGGGATATCATTTTCCAGATCGACTTGTCCGAAGACAACACCATTGCATTATCACACCATCAATTCTGAATTCCTGAACTTAAAGCTGTAAAAGCAGGTCATGGGTTTGCTCATGTCGTTTTTAGTGACAACTGGTTATCAACCTCTTATTAATTGGATTGATCGCAGTGTCTAGCTAAGGCCTACTCGTGCTCTAAAAGTGGGCATGTGGACCCTCAATATAAGCCTGTGCACGCATGATGCTTAAGGTTATGAAAAGACCATTATTACTGAAAAAAAGACCACAAAACTCGCTGAAGGAGAGTGTTGTCGTGGTACACAACTCCCCCTGCAGCAAATGTAGTGAAAGTGCAGGTAGGTTATGTTTGTTCCCCAGAATGCACCATCCCACCGTCAATCAACAACATAACAAACGCCATTTTCAGCGAGCGTGAGAGCTCAGCAGTCAGCAGACCAGTACAAGGCTAGTTGCATACGAAAGTAGGTCAAACGACTGGCGCGGAAATAAATCAGCAGATCTCGACTACAATCTCCAATTTGACTTTGTCTACAATTTGATAGTCAATAATAGTTCCGGAGCCCAATGTGCTTGATAGGTTTGCCAGACCTAAACACATTTTCTAGTGTTGGCCCTGGTTGATTAGGTAATATATTTTTTCGACTAGATCATTCCTACTGAAGACTGAACCAAACGCAATCCAGCAGGTATGAATCAGACGGACTTGGACTGGTTGAATGTAACATCTTGTTTAAATCGTATAAAGACTAGTGCTAAAATTGTTTTTATGTGCTTGATTAATTATAGTTGTCTTCAAAAGCAATCCAACGAGGTCGTTGCAGCCAGATGGTAGCTAGGCTAGCAAGCATAGTAGCCTAGCTAGTGCTAGCCTAGCTAGAGCTAGTAAGAATCTTAAATATTAATAGCCAGCCCAGCACCAGTCTTGCCATCTAGAATATTATCTATCATATATACTTTACCCCACAGTCAAGTTTTAATTTGACTTATTCTCTTAAATTGTGCAATCAAAAAACAACAACATGTAAACAGAGCTAATGAGTCGGTATGCTAAATCCATCCTGTTACAGTACTTGCCTAGTGGGCTGTGGCTGTGTGTGGGCGCGTTCAAAACATTTCTATCATTCTGGCAGCAAATGTAGCGTAAATATTTACCTGACTTATCACTAGCTATTGAGTTTGCTGATAACTGATACCGATGGCAGCCAAGCTAAATACTTTGGTGGTTTTGTATTCTATTTCCATTGACTTGTAAACAATGAAATGTAAATCAGTAACACGCATTGGATATCTGACTTACGAAATGACAGGATGTCCTATTGACTAGGTGTGGCTGTCCTCTAGGTATCTTGGCAGAATGAAGAGAAGTCTAAGAGGAACCGAGCAGCAGGATGAAGGGGGCACCAGCTGTGGGACTCCAGAGTTCTGCAAACGGAAACGCAAGCAAAGTTCTGATGAGAGCGACTGGGAAGAGGAGGGCCTGGACTGGGGGCGTTTACCCCAGGAGATCCTGCTCCACATCTTCCAGTACCTGCCTCTGCTGGACCGTGCTTATGCCTCCCAGGTAGGCCTACACCATGCACTGTCACGTGTGTAGTGGGACAGACACCAAGTGCTTTTTGGGTGTTTGGTTTTCAAGAGTTCTTTCTTACAAAACAAACAAATGAAGAGCTTGTTAGCAGGGCAAGGTGAAAAAATGCTACATTCACACAGAATGTGTAAAAATGCCATTGTGGTGTAATTTATTCTCCTCATAGAGTTTCCCCTCATCACAATAATGTACGCCTACTACACAGACTTTTGACCCTGCGGTATCCCTCCGCCCTCCAGGTGTGCCGCAGCTGGAACATGGCCTTCCACATGCCGGAGTTGTGGAGGTGCTTTGAGTTTGAGCTGAACCAGCCAGCGAGTTCCTACCTGAGGGCCACGCATCCTGACCTCATCAAGCAGATCATCAAGAAGCATTCCAACCACCTGCAGTACGTCAGCTTCAAGGTGAGGAGGAGGATAGGGCGACGGGGGACGGAGAGGGGAGGGAAGGAGCAGAGAGGAGGGATGGAGGCTGGTCGGAAGGCGGGTGGATGAGGTTGCGGAAAGAGTGTGGGGGTGGGGGGGATCAGGAGAGGAACTAAGTGTGTGTGTGTTGTGTGTTCCAGGTGGACAGCAGCACAGAATCGGCAGAGGCAGCCTGTGACATCCTCTCTCAGCTGGTCAACTGTTCCCTGAAGACACTGGGGCTGATCTCCACAGCCAGACCCAGCTTCATGGAGCTGCCCAAGGTACCCAGCCCAGCAGCCTGCTTTGGGGGCACTCCCTCCTCTCAGTTCTGCCTTTAAGTCCTCCGTTGGTCTCCGTTTTGGGCCCGTGTCTGAACTTGTGTGTGTCGTCTCCTCCATCCCAGTCTCACTTCATCTCGGCCCTGACGGTGGTGTTCGTCAACTCCAAGTCTCTGTCCTCGTTGAAGATCGATGACACGCCCGTGGACGACCCCTCCCTCAAGGTCCTGGTGGCCAACAACAGCGACACGCTCAAGCTGCTGAAGATGAGCAGCTGCCCCCACGTCTCCCCCGCAGGTATGGAGAGAGGGAGGGAGGGAGGGGGGGAGGGGGAGAGGGAGGGAGAGTGGAGGGGAGGGAGAATGTGTGTTTTGACAGCCCCCCCCTGTTTCCTCATCCACACGTGTCTCTATGCCCCCCCCCCCCCTCCCCTGCTCCTCCCCAGGCATACTGTGCGTGGCCGACCAGTGCCACGGCCTGAGGGAGCTGGCGCTCAACTACCACCTGCTGAGCGACGAGCTGCTGCTCTCGCTGTCCTCCGAGAAGCACGTGCACCTGGAGCACCTGCGCATCGACGTGGTGAGCGAGACCCCGGGCCAGCACTTCCACGCCCTCAAGAAGAGCAGCTGGGACGCCCTGGTGCGCCACTCGCCCAAGGTCAACCTGGTCATGTACTTCTTCCTGTACGAGGACGAGTTCGGGCCCTTCTTCCGCGATGAGATCCCCGTCACCCACCTGTACTTCGGCCGCTCCGTCAGCAAGGACGTCCTGGGCCGGGTGGGGCTGCACTGCCCCCGCCTGGTGGAGCTGGTGGTGTGCGCCAACGGGCTGAGGCCCCTGGACGAGGAGCTGATCCGCATCGCCAAGCGCTGCACGCAGCTGTCGGCCATCGGGCTGGGCGAGTGCGAGGTGTCCTGCAGCGCCTTTGTGGAGTTTGTGAAGATGTGCGGCCGGAGGCTGGCCCAGCTGTCCATCATGGAGGAGGTCCTGGTGCCGGATCATCACTACGGCCTGGACGACATCCACTGGGAGGTGTCCAAGCACCTGGGAAGGGTCTGGTTCCCTGACATGATGCCCACCTGGTAGAGCACTGCTCTCCCAATAAAGTGTGTGCGTGTATGGGTGTGCACATGCTTACGTTTGAATCACAAGATCATGAGTGCGTTTGTATGTACGGCTCTTCAGCTATGTCTCAAACCTTTGTGTCCCAAGGGAGCACTTGGAAGGACAGTCTCCACAGTTATTGTTCAGTGGTTGATATCACCTTCCATCCACACCTAGGAGGACTCGCTTGTCTATATGTAAATACAGTTCTTTTAATTTGACTCTGGATTTCCTTTATGCTCATCAACACCATTCCGCAGAGTTGAACCCTAACAAAAGTCAATGGCATTTTGACATAGAGGCGAGCTGTCCTCAGTCTTGTGCAACAGCCTGATTTAATAGCCAGTGGCAGGTTGAACCAGGCAGACCAGATATCGTTTTTTGTGTAGAACCAAAATAATTAGAATTAATTCTCACTTCTTGGGAACAACCCAGAAGAAAGATAACTGTGGATGGTCCAAAAGCATCACTCCAGCAACTCCCTGGTTCACTACCATGGTGTCTCTCCATCACCACCCTGGTTCACTACCATGGTGTCTCTCCATCACCTCCCTGGTTCACTACCATGGTGTCTCTCCATCACCTCCCTGGTTCACTACCATGGTGTCTCTCCATCACCTCCCTGGTCCACTACCATGGTGTCTCTCCATCACCTCCCTGGTTCACTACCATGGTGTCTCTCCATCACCTCCCTGGTTCACTACCATGGTGTCTCTCCATCACCACCCTGGTTCACTACCATGGTGTCTCCATCACCTCCCTGGTTCACTACCATGGTGTCTCCATCACCTCCCTGGTTCACTACCATGGTGTCTCTCCATCATCACCCTGGTTCACTACCATGGTGTCTCCATCACCTCCCTGGTTCACTACCATGGTGTCTCCATCACCTCCCTGGTTCACCCCCATGGTGGCTCCAGAGCTGCCAGTGTTACCTGTTAGAGAACTGCTTGGTGCAAAGGCTATAGCGTTGTGAGTAGTGATGTCTCACTGAATATGGGTTTGTCTGATGCTCTGTCGTTTTGGTGTGGCTCCACGTTTGTCCCATCCTTGTAAATAGATGGCTTGTGTAAATAGAAATGGTTGGGAAACTAGTGAACAGGTTTTGCTGTTAGATATTTTAATGTTGATGTAAATATGACATATATGGATGTAGACCTCCCAATCAAAACATGAGAATGTGTGCCACACCAAATGAAGGATATAGGTTTGCGAGACATGAAAAATGTCTTTAGTGCAAGTGTGGCAGGACCTTGTGTGTCGTCGGTTGCATTTGAAAAGAAAGTGAAGGTCAAGTAAATCTTGAAAGGCTCGTAAGAGTGAAGAGACAAGCCACAAAGTGTTTCTGAAATGAACAAAGAACGGCGTGGGGGGTTCAAGTTGGGCCTTTGCATTGGAGCCAATTTGACCAAGTATACCGGCACAGCTGTGAAATGGCTTTGAAAGACAATATGTCTCGGTGGTCGTTGGAAGATGATGGTCCAATGTTAGTCTGCTCTGAAACAAGTGCATATGGACTGGTTTGTGTCCATTCATGTGAGCCCTCAGCTCTCTGCATCATCCATAGACTTACTGGTAATACAAACCCCATCCTATTTTATCCAAGAGCTTGGAAATGAGAAATTAATGGAAGGCAGAGAAAATATGTTATGCATCTGTAGGGGGTTAGTCCTGCTGTTACCACCAAAGTCATCGTTTCCATCCCATTAAACAGTACTTCTCCGATAGGTTATGGATCCTTTCCTCAAAATTCGTGTTCAATCTCTTATTTGTTTTGGAGAGTTCTGTACCATGAGCCCTTTGACAGGTAAATGTTAAGTGGTAATGACCTATATGACCGAACTAGAGAGGCTCCTAATACAAACATATCTAATCGTCTTCACACTTGTGAGGTTAAACCTTTTTGTTTATTTTGTGTCAGTATCTAAAATGAACCCCAACTAAAGCAATGTGTGAAAAGAAAATGTACCTCCCTCCCAAGCACTTTAAAATAGAAATGAAGTTGTTTTATATCAAAGATATATATGTATATTGCCTAACTACCAGTCAGAACTTTTGTCTGCATATTTCTCTGGTTTCTCTGCAATGCATTGTGAATGGTTAGCAAAGTTGATGTTAACTTTCTCTGCTGTCCTTTCTAATCTGTGCGGGTTGCAGTCCAATTAAGTCCAATTAAGAGTTTGTAGACAGCTTTTTGCTTCTGGCTTTTTTTAAATAAACTTGTGAATGTGATAACCTGCATTAAGTCATCATTATGGGCACAATACAGAACGCTGTCATGAAAGTGGGATTTGGTCGCATATCTCTAGTGTGAAAGATGTCATGTGTTGGAAACATACAAACCTTGAACCTACACTGATTATATAGGGGCTTATAAAGGCCCTAGTATTTCTGCACACACAGAAGACACTGTGTGTGTATGAATGCAAGCTGACAGCTTGACCATTTGGCCAATGCTTCAGTCTTGATAGATTTGCTCCTTTGGCCTCAAAGCTGTTCACACAAACACACACCTATACTGAGATAGACGGTTCAACGCCAGGCAGCACGTGATAGCTCTGTTTGCCAGACACCTACGTAAACCCCTGGCAGAGATGAACAAAGAAAAGGAACATCCTGAATGTAAGAATCAGCCTCCAGCGCTCTCAGCACCCCCCCCCCCCCCCCACACACACACATTCACACACATCAGAACAACAACAACCTTTATTTATAAAGCACATTTAACACAATACAAATTGATCCAAAGTGCTGTACATAATGCGCAGCAGAACTATGCTATAAACCAACAATTAAAAGTTTCCAAAAGCTAAAGAATAAAAATGTGTTTTTACAGTCGATTTAAAAATATCCAACGAAGGAGCACAGCTCACATGATAAGGGAGAGCATTCCAAAGCTTTGGCCCAGTCACAGAAAAAATCCCGATCACCCTTTAATTTGTAGCGACATCGTGACGCATGGTGACCAGACAGGACCACCTGGGTGGGGAGTGGGGGCTGCCTGTCCCACTGTCTGCCCTGGCTCCGTGGGAAGGAGGACAGGATGCTGCCTCCAGCGCGTGCCTGTGGATGGGGGTCATGCTCCAGCGCGTGCCTGTGGATGGGGGTCATGCTCCAGCGCGTGCCTGTGGATGGGGGTCATGCTCCAGGCTCCAGAGCAGCGTAGGAGCTCTGCGGGACAGCGGGAACGTCGGGATGGATCTCCACATGCTTGACCCAATGACAAATGTTGGAGTCAAATAAACTGTCCTAACCAGGACAAGTCACCAATGCTCAGTTAGAGGAGTAATGACGGTCTTAAGGACTCGACTGTTTTGTTTCCATTTGAGAAAGGGCGAGGATCGGTGGTAACCAGCCTCAGTCTGTAGCTGGTTGCTCAGTCTGTCTGAGGCTACTACCAGAACTGTGTAGCTGGTAACTCAGTCTGATCAGGCTTGTAAGGGCGTGCCTTAATCTGCCATCCACCACATGTCCTCCAAAGGAGGTTCTGAGAATAGGATCAGACTGTTAACGTCCTAGACTAGAGGCTTGCCATTGCACGTTCCCCTGGGTAACGTTGGCAGGGTAAGTAGGCAGCAATGCACAGTTTGATCAGGAGGACGAGGAGAGGTACGGCAGACACACATTATGGATCTTCTTTCCGAGGACTGTCCTTGTGACGCCCACACCGGGGACGGTCATCGGTTATGAAGCATTTATTCATTTGTTATTTATCACAGGCCTTTATCTTGTAAGAGCTGTGTTTTCCTAGCGTTACTGAGCACAAGCACAATTGGGCATAATGGGGAAAAAGAACATAGTGTAGATGATCATTACATCTGAATGATTATGATTATGATTAGTTCATGTTGAGACCTCTGGACAAAGCGAGGATGTGCCTGGTCTCTTGCTGGTACGATGGTTGCTATAGCCGAGTCATTTCCTGTATCTTGTTATCCAGACATCGGAACAATAACAGGGTCTCAGGAAGGTGTTTGCACAGGTGATGTCCCTTCTCTCCCCATGGCGGTTTCATTTCCACTCCCAGGATAATAGCATGGATAGGGATTGTTGTTTCAGAATGACAAGTGTGTCTTGGTCTGAAGCATTGAATTTTTTTATAATCATTTGTTTGCAAGTGTTGTTTAGAAGTGTTTGTCCCTGCTGTATTCTAACTCGCCACTAGGTGGCAGCTTGGTACAGTGAGTGCTGCTAATGTTACCATTATTTTGACTATTATTTCCCCCCACAAAAGCCTGCTTACACCACATGAGTCAATATTATTAGAGACACTTGAGTGGTTTATCACATTGTCAGCCTGATCAATGAAAGACATAGTTTTATCACTCTTCCTCCCACTGACCTTTCCCTTACTCATTTCTTTCCGTCCTTCTTTCTGACCACAGCCCTGCTCTCTCTTCCTCTCTCTCGCCGCTGTCATTTGCACAGCTATCTGCACCCAGCACACAAACACAGTGGCACCCAATCCTCTGCCTAATGGTTGATCTTCAGTGAGAGGGACTGTTTAGCTTTCCTAATTAGAGAGCAAATGCTAAGCACTTGCACCGGGTCCCTGTGTGGACTTAATAAACAGGCTCCTCATTAAAACAGGACCGGCTTTAATTGTGTAGGGCCCTGAACCTCCCCCCTCTCGGCTCCCCTTGGGAGGGCTCCAATCAGGAGACGCGGAGACACCGTTTCGCTCAGTGCACCTGAATATGACGGAGAGAGAGAGGGAGGGAGAGAAAGAGAGAGGGAGAGCGATTGACAGACAGAAAGAGAGAGAGAGAGAGAAAACAACTTAGGTGGCTAGGAAGGAGAGCTGTGACTCACTACAGGATGACTGGGTCAGATGGTGAGGGACAGAGGGCTCAGTGTGAGGACTGAGGACTGAAGGAAACAAAGGGAGAACACACACACACTTCCCCATCCTGCTAACAAAATGACTTTGGGCAAAACATAACTTCTTAACAGGCTGACACATGCAATTCTTGTTTCTGACATCAACTGTGGTTTGTCATCACCGCCAATCTAGAGTGAATATGTATGTGTGTGTGAATAAGTATGTGTATAACTGTGTGTGTGTCCAATTTGTTCCACGGTACAGACTTGTCCTGTCAGGTGCGGGTACTGATGATGTCATTGGAAGGCACCACACGTTCCTGATAAGCCCCCCTGTAGAACTGTGTCTTCCAGGACACCGCGGGGCCCCGGGGCCCTGATTCTCAGGCTAACAATCAGCCAGCAACGAGGGCTATCTGGAATACACTGCCCATACTTCACCCCCTGAGAAACCCACTGTGACAGGTTCATCCCACAAATCACATTACTTCCACTTTTAGAAGAGAAAGAAGAAAAAGAAAGGGATTAATACATTCATGTTGGACTTCAACTTAACTTTTGTTTCAGCATGAAAATCTGTTATTTATGTCTGTGTGTGTGTGTGTGTGTGTGTGTGTGTGCTTGGCCGTGTGTGTTTGTGAGCAGTGTTGAAGTCTTGCGTCTCGTGTGCTGTGTGCTCTCTACCCCCTCCCCGACAGACTGTCTTTCTCTTTGAGTCGGTCGGCGCTTAAACCCTTCAGAAGCACAGATGGAAACTGACAGTGGTTATTTCTCATCATGGCCAGCCAGTTTTTATGTGTCACAAGCACTCAATACACATTTGATGGAAGTGTACAGAGCCATTATGAATCCTAACACCCAGGGAAGGCCAAGCCAGGCCAGCTATCTGGGGACCTGCCAATACTGTCATGTTTTATACTTGTCCTCCCAGCTCCACAAAGCTTACTGCTGGAGGCGTGCATGAGCGGGGGTTTGGGAGGGGTCTGGGTTCGGACAGAGGGGCACCTGCAGAGCCCCAGGACAAGGCCTTGTTCCAGCCTGAGCATGGCTCCTGGCGTGGGTGCAGAGAGGGCACTGACCACTTAGACAGGAGCTGGACCAGTCTCCCAGCACTAGACTCTACACAACCAAAATGTATCTACAACTTTATTACAGAAAGTAAAGACTCATGTTTGTCCAGATTCTTCCCCAAATTCTATGCATGTGTCATACAGTGTTATTCATATCTTCAACCCGTCACCATTTGGACATTGTAGCCAATTGTGACAACTATTCATATTTTGATAGTGCCATTGGAAATCTTTACTTAGCTGTGGTAAAGTGAGAAACAGGAAGTTGGGAATGTTAAATTGTGCAGATAATGCGATCAATTAAAGAGCCATCGGAGCGGAACACGATTTGATGGAACCTCTTGGATGTTTATGAGATCCACATGCACAGCCTATGTTTTTCATGATGTCCTGTCTTCTGGTATGTGCCCAGTGGGATGAGGGCGTCATGGATGAACGTCATGGCTGAACAGAAAGAATGGAGATTTACTGCGGCTGTGTCATTTCCTGGTTTGTGGAGGAGGAAAAGTTGAAGGATCTGTAGTTGCATGGCACACACACATGCACACACATGCACAGAACCAGCCAGAGAGGCAGACAGGAAGGTGTCCACACATGCACACACACGCACACACATGCACACACACGCACACACACATGCACACACACACTTATGTGTTATGATCAGAGAAACTATCCTTCCACAAAGCTGTGTCTGATGCCAGTGTCTTTCATACACCGTGCTCAGTTGCTGTGTACACAAACAGAGATCCTTCATGTCTAGTGTGGAGTTGGGCCATAGCCATCCAATATCCTCCCTGACTCACCGTCTGTGAACAACATCCTTCCTTTCTGGCTGCAGGTACATTGAAGTGAGTTAAAGTCTCATTAAAGGCGAGTACCGGCAGGTGTTTTCACCCACAGCGATTGACTCATGATTGGATGGCGGAAGGATGAATCCGTCATGCTTTAACAGAGTGGATGGGTGAGTCAGAGGGTCCCAACCACGGCTTGACCAGGACAGCCTGAAGCAGCCCTAGCACTGCTCAAAGACTACTATTGATTGTGGTCTGACTGGTAGGAACGAGATCTCTACTCCTCATCACCCTGGCCCATTCTGTAGTATACTAAGTTATAATTGTTTGCAAGCAGTGCGTCAGTAATTCAAAGATGTATTCACAGTGTGTTGGCAACAGCTGTATTATACTCTGACAGGAGACAACCTGGAGTACAAACATACCCATGCATGCAGCCTTCTCCCCTCTTTCCCTATCGACTGAGAAAGCCCCCCCTGCTTCTCCCTCCTAGCCTCGGGTCTCTGTGGGGCTGCTGTACATGCCAGGTGTTCTGACCCAGGCCCTGATGCCGTCTGAGGGCCTGTCTGTTCTTCGTGCTCAGCCTACGGCTCCGGTAATGATGAGTTATCCACAGGTCCAACTAAAGGATGGGGGCTGTGGCATAGGCTGGGGTTGGGGCTAGGCCTGAGGCTTGATATGTAACTAGAGCTGAGGCTTAGGCTAGTGAAGAGGCTGGGGAGGGGGCTGGAGCTGGTTGTGGAGCTGGGGAATGGGCTGAGGCTGGGCCTGGGGTTGGAGCTGGGGCAGCCTGAATGAGATACTGAATGTTGGATAACAATATCCTGGACCGGATATTACAAGATAATCATGTTGTATGGTCACTGATATCTGAGCATCACTACCCCGCTGCAGGAGGAGAATGTTCTAGAAAAGTCAACCAGTGGGAAGTAGACAGAAAGTCACAGGATGTCAATCTATTTCTTTAATGAAAGCTAAAAGCATGCTGTCATTTACAGTTACAGGTGTTCTTAGAGAACAGAATGCCCAGAACAAACAAGACTTGTATATAATATAAAGTATGTATATGTGTAAGTGTGTGTGTAGTGTCACTCATGAAAATATATTCAAGCAGAGTGGGTGAGGATGTCCTGTCATAGTGAGTGGATCAGTGTTTCCTGCAGATGTGCTGCAGGTGGTGTAAATGCTGGAGGGGAGGGGGGGGTAGCTTACCTACACTGATCTGTGCACCAGCCTCATTTCCATGTGTGATGGTGCTCTCCCGGTGAGCATGCCCCCGGGACACCTGCAAGGCCATGGCCGGTGAGCCAGTAGCGAGCCAGCTCCGGTGCATACTGATTATAGCTCCACCCCCGTCTCAGGGGGGAGCTATCCCAGTACAATACCTTTTCTTATGCATGTTTTTAATGAAGGTTGCTGCCTTAAATGATTTGAGCATTCATATTAGGGCGATACATCAGTGATTCAATTAAATTAAGCAGTTTTGCTTCATTTCATTGAAGATTCCACTGAAACAGAGAATATAATATTTAATGTTGTGGATGAATGAAGTACTGCCAAAAAGCATGTGTTTTTCGAAAAAAAACTCCCCGATGCTTGACAATTTCCCCTCTTCAATATGTCTGAACTCAGTTTCTCTCAAGGTCACTATGTTTTAGTATTCTGCCTCCAGCCAAAAGAATATCTACATAAAAATACCTTGAATTCAGCAACAAGATGCTGTCTTTAAACTTCTCTGAGACTTCTGGAGAAAAAAAAAACATACATCAAGTGAATTATGAACTAGTTTACCCCTTCAGTAGTTGATTCTGAAGACCAGAGAAGTCAAGTTATCAAAGTGGATTGGATACATTTGTTGAAAAAAAAGATCAACAACAAATATTTAAACACTTCTTTTTTTATTAGACAAACAACACAGACAAACTAGATACATCTTCTTCTTTTTTGTGTGCATTTTTTTAACTATCATGTCTATCTATTGCTTGGCAATAATTGTATGAATAAATGAGTTTTAAACTTGTAAATTATATACATATGTATATAATGTACAAAACTATATTGTTGGCATTTGTTTTTTTTCCAATGCTCCAGTTTCCAGGCCAGGTGTGAAAAAGGATTATGCAGGTGAAACAGAGGACACTTCAGTCTTGGATGTAGACACTTCAGAACCATCATCAACCTGCTTGCCAAAGAGCTGCATAATGCAAACACGGAACTGGTGAAAAATGAAATACAATAAAATGATGATAATAATAACAACATGACAAACAAAGATATGACAGTTTCGACCATGTAGTCACAGTATAGCATGACACACTAAGGGGGTATAAGCCATTTCATTAAAAGAGCTTAAGTTCTCACCTGTCGGTTCATGAAGACATAGATAATTGGATTGTAGATGGTGGCGCTCTTTGCAAAGTAGCCAGGGAGTGTAGCAGCCAGAGGATGGAAGGCATATCCTGGGTTAGCCGCAGCAAAGCAGGCGAAAAAAGTATACGGCCCCCAGCACACAATGAATGCGATGATCATCACAATAACCATCCTGTTCACTTCCTTCTCAGCCTTCTGTGTGGACTCAGAGTCTTTCTGCTGCGCGGCAACCTGGGGTGAAGGAGAAGTGTCAAAACACGAGATCAATCTTTGTACTGACATTGAAAACTAAGATTGACATTTCTAATGGATATCAGTAGGTGGAAGATCTACAGTATAAACCTACAGTTATCGTTTTTAAAGGATTTATTTTTTGTCCATGTGGTTGGCTGCTTTTGGAAAATCTATCTATGCACAGCATACTGTGACGCTTGTCACTTCGCCAAAATTTCAGATTACTGTAGTATGGTCGTACATGAACTAATCTGTACCATACAGCTATCTGACACATATCTATCTTGACCTGCTTCATCCATTTTGCTCAGTAGTAATAGTGTAGCACCATTTTGTTTTAAAATGCCTGCTTTGGTATAGTCATTCAGTATTGATGACATAACAGGTGCCAAGGTTTCGTTTGACTTGAAGGCCTGTAGCGGTAAGTATTAACTGAAAAGGGAAATAGATGCAGTGACTCACTTCACGGATGGCCAGCATCACTGCGAGGTAGCAGAGGATGATGATGGCCAGAGGAAGTATGCAGCAGGTAAGCATCAGAACAACCATGTAGGACTGCACTCCAGGGTCACTACTTCCACTGAACACATCCGGTCCACAGGAGGTCTTAATTCCATGGGGCCTATACCTTTAAAAAAGAGAGAGAAATATAAGGACACATAAAAATCATATGTTTAAACATTGGTGATCAATCACTATGTCCAGAACTCCTAAATGACTGAAGGAAAACAAATGACCTTCTCCAGCAAACAAAGATGGGGGTAGCACACCAGCATGCTGCCCAGACCCAGGAGAATATAATACCAGCACTGGCCCATTTGCCATCAAACTTGACATTTCCAAAAGGCTTGCAGACAACCACCCATCTCTCCCAGGAGATCACAGTCAGGGACCACAGAGCAGCAATACCTGCAGAGGAAAAGACGACAACAGGATTGGATTCATTCTAATTCCATGATGGAAAACACAATGGAAAACATGGCATTATGATGAACTGATCATTGAAATAGCAAAGCAAACTTCTATCCATTGGACTGTCCACCACTAAATGATAGGCTATTTAGTTCACCTAGAAATATTACCTGAACGTGACCTTTACCTACTTTTGTGAATAAGGACATATCTGCATGAAATGGTCTCAGCTTTTTGTACGGGTAAAAGCAACAGTCCTATCTTAGAAACGTGTTCAGAGAGTTTTACAAGATCTTGACCAATTTAGGTTATCCCTTCCCATACTGATTGTAACCCACCTGCTTCCTCTAGTTTAACCCATGGTTAAGGGACATGTGTTGGCTGTGGCAAAGTCAAAAGCAAGCCTTTTAGAGTCTTGTGGAGCTGACAAGGAAATATTTGGTAGACATGTATAAAAGTGCAACATTTTAAAGAGTTTGTTCACTGTTACAAAATGTCCAATTACTGAACAAAACCTAACATACAATCTCAAACATTTGAAATAATTTGCATGAAACCACCAACTACATTAAAGAGGAGTAATGTTAATGTTATTACTCCTGCCCCTCCTCCCTCTTTTTGTATAGTTACTCTATACCAGCCCCCTGGCCTGTACTCCCTCTTCCTGGAGGAATTTGCTGATTTTAGTGCTGATCTCATGGCATATACTGATAACATCTTAATTATGGGTGATTTTAACATTTGCGTGGATGACCCAAAAAATTCTATAATTAAGGCCTTTGCTGCTCTAATGGATTCCACAGGTCTCACACAGGTGGTTTCCAAACCTACCCACCTTCACTCGCATACATTGGATTTAGTTCTCACACGGGGAATTAAGATTAGCAACGTAATTTTCCGGAAAACCCGCACGCTCAAGAAGTCCACTAGAAAACTAGAATGTAAGTGGTGCAACACTACATTTGAGGTTTTCCACCTGGCCTGGAAGGACAAATGGAGTACAAGCAAGTCATCATCAGGTCCAGATCAGAATACTTCTCTAAGTTGACTAGTAAGAACCAGCACAACAATAAACTCACTAGGAAAAGTACACACGGTGTTAGTACAGATCTCTCATCCCTATGATTTCCTAGAATTCTTTGACCAAAAAAACTATGCAATAAGGGACATACTATAAGCTAGCCCTGGAGGAATGGCCATCATCATAGAATTCTTCTATACCTAGCATGCTGCATATTGAGGCTCTCACTCACTTTAACCTTCTTTCTATGGAAGTATTCATGGAGCTGATAGAGTCATCGAAACCCACCAGCTGCCTTCTCAATCCCTCCCTGCCAAACTTCGTAAGGAACTTCTCCCTATTATTGGACCACTCAATGCTTAGTATTATTAATGAATCTATTGTAACTGGCCAAGTCCCCGATGATTTCAAACAAGCAATTATTAAGCCCCTTCTTAAAAAAACAAATCTGGATCCAGGTTGTCTTAGCAACTACAGGGCAATTTCAAATGTGCCATTTCTCTCAATTTCTTTTTGAAAAAGCTGTGGTACAACAGCTCACTGAGCACCTCTCCTCAAATCAGCTTTATGAACCTCTCCAGTCTGGATTTCATCTTCACCACAGCACTGAAACTGCATCAGCCAAGGTAGTCAATTATCTACTATTAGCCTCCGATGCGGCTGAATAAACTGAATGAACCCAGATCTTTCATTTGAGTACCATATTAAGCAAATGACCAGAACTGCATTTTTCCATCTACGTAACATAGCCAAAATACGAAAATTCCTCTCAAAGGATGATGCTGAAAAACTAATACATGCTTTTGTTACATCCCGACTGGACGACTGCAATGTGTTGTTCTCTGGCCTCCCAATTAACTACCTACACATATTACAGCAGGTGCAAAATGCTGCTGCTAGACTATTGACTATGTCCAGAAAGTTTTATCACATAACAACATCTACTCTCGTCTCTTTACACTGGCTCCCTATCCAAGCCAGAGCTGACTTCAAAGTTCTATTACTAACCTACAAATATCTGCATGGATTGGCACCACTTTACCCCTCTGGTCTCCTTGCACCCTATCGCCCCGCAAGGACACTTAGATCTCAAGATGCCGGCTGGTGGTTCCCAAAATTAAGAAAAAAACTGCTGGAGGTAGGGCGTTCTCATATAGAGCACTTCTTCTCTGGAAAAAAATACCTGTCTCAATCAAGGAGGCTGATTCTATGACTGCTTAATGTAAGTGTGTGAATGTACCCTCTATGTAAACCTGGGGTATGTGTTTGTTTGTGTGTATCACATGTAACTTTTAAATCCAATTAAAGCTTCTATATGTTAACGATGCCCCATTTAGATTTTACTAATAAAGTAAACCTGTTACTGTATATTGTTATTACCATAGTTTTCGTTACTCGTTGGTGACAACGGGGGACGGGGCCTTCTCACCCTTATTCTATAAATATAACTTTTTCTAGAGTTCTCTCGCCTGGAACAGATTTCATGTTCCAACCGAGGGGGGCTGGCGCTGTCTTTGTGTCTAGGGCTGCATCAAATACCCTTTTATCAGCACCTGCCTGGTTGTTGGTCTGCCAACGCTTGACCTGTTTGTCAACCGGAAACAAGTCTCCATGATGGTCCCTTCCTACATCTACCAAGTTGAACAATGGATTTTGGTGTCTCAAAACATATGTTGCAAATATGTGCAGATTTGTACATTCATCTGCTTACATGCAATATTTCTGAACCATGTTTTTCAATGTCATTTCTGGAAAATTGGATTCCTCACAAAAGTACTTCCCAAAAGCAACACAAAGACTGTTTGGTGTATTTCCTTCTCTTTTTTATTGGTATGTTTGTGTCTCTCCTTCTCTCTAACTCTCCCACTCTTCTGATTGGCCCTCCATCGGCGCTGGTTAGGAGGACTTGGCCGCCTGCTCGGGCCTCCTGATAGCCCTGTGATTACTCTTCCTGCAAGGTCTCCGGCTCGCAGGACCCTGCTGACACGCCCGCCTCAGTCTACCCCCAGCACCCCCACCACCTCCTTCACGCCGACCCCCGCCAGCTCGTTTGCGGTCCTGCTGCCACCCTGCGGCTATGGTGATGGCGTGGAGCTCGCAGAGGCGGAGGTGGACGGCGCAAGGAATCGCTCTGTCTGGTTATGCTGCCATGTTTACGCGGTGAGTGCTCAGGGCAGGACGTGCCTCGGAGCCTCTCCTCTTCATTATGCCGCGTTGCACAGGCCAAGCGGGGAAGATTCCACTCTGTTTGCTAAAGATTTAGGTTGGCTGCTTGGAAACAGAAAGGTAATCACTGCAAATCAAGCTCTAACTCCACAAACTGTGGGCTGTCTTTACTGAAATGGTAAAAATCTCATTTTCATATCCAGATGCTGTATTTTTTGATCGACAAATCCAAACCAACACAAACATGGATGGGTTCAGGGACATACTAGATGACCCTGACCCTGTCTCCAAACCAACTCACCCACATCACAGCCTCACCAGTCTCACCAACCCTACCAGCTGTTCCAGTAGACACAGTCTGGAGAGATCTGTAACCTGGAGCCACCTCCTTCTGGCTTTGTTTTCACTTTTCTTCATCTTGGAGTGAAGTCTTCTCCTCCACGGCCCTCACCTCAGTTTGGTGGATTGGCCATCCGCTTGTCACCCTGACAGCCGTATTAAATGGACTGAGTGGAGGTGTGCTAGCCTGCTGGGTCCATATGACAGACCTCTAACTCCTGGGTTCCATTCCCGCTCAAGCTGGTCTGGAGCCGGGGTAATTGGATCCAAGCCCGGGGAGTGTGGGCCTCGATACATCAGAGTTTGTCAGCAGGCCGGCGAGAACGCTGAGATAGCGTTGAGCTGCTTCAGTGCTTCGTAATAGGACGGTTACCCTCCCCATCCTCCCCCGCAATGTCCTGCTATCCTGTCTTTACACTCACTATCTCTCCCCATACCTTTCGCTCTCACCTCACCCCATTCGCTGCACACCCATCTTTTTAGACACCCATCCTTTCTCCTTCAAACCTGACTCTCTCTACCCCAATTACAGACCCGATATCAGGGCCTACATATACTCTAAACATGGGCATTGTGTTTTCAGGAGTGAGAAATACAAGGGCTCCTGTTAGAATCAACCCACTGTATCCAAATATAGTCAAATGTGTCACTTGTCACCCTGTTCCTGTGATCATCCATGGCTTCAAATAATGGTTTGCTTGCGTACTTGGTCTTGTTTTGTCAGGGCTGATACAGTGATAAGTAGGTTTTAGGGTATCAGGCAACGAGTCTCCGAGGACTCTCTCACTCCTCTTCACAGTGTGCTGGTGCTTAACCATGTGTACTCCTGTTCAGTCATGCATATTTATAGGTAGTTGCCCTTTGTCTTCCCCAAAGTGTAAAAAACAATCCTCTCTTTTTTGCTTTAAAAAATAACTTACTCAATATCCCTCAAGCTTGAATCAGTCAAGATCTTTCAGAGATAAACTACGTGACAAATGTAATTATAAAAAAGAAAGACTTCTGGATGAGTGTGGTGTTGTTTCATACAGCTGCACAGTGATTTATCAAATCAGATTAAATATATATGAGCGTTCTCCATAACAACCAATTCAATGAATGTACTGTATACACAGTATACAATTATGCTCTTACAATGAAGGCCATACAAACACACACACACACACACAATTCCACTGAGGTATTGTCTCATCATTCTTTTCTTGATATTCACACTGGCGTACAATCATTGTGAATCGTCCTAGACGCCCCACAGTCATCTCATTTCAAAACCTGTGGAGGTGGCGTTTTCCCCACTTGCATGGTCCGAGGCATATTTTGGAGTTCTGAGGCGAGTATTTAAATTAGACATGGCTTTTAATTATTTTGTGCCGGTGTAATTTCCTAGCCAAGGGCTGTGAATTCCTTGCTGAGACTGCATTTCCATAATTCCCTAACATTTACAACTACAGACTTCAGAGTCAAACCACTGCTCTGATATTACCCAGCATACATTAATTGAAATAGAAATGTCGTCTCAAAAGGTCTTCCTTACGTTCCCTCATTCTATCCATTTGCTATTTCGAGGATCACAGGTTTTTACCCGCTGGTGAAATGACACACACTCTTTGACACATCTTTTTGACACAGAAACACAAGGTTGGAAAGCAAACAGTAGTTTTGATTCCCGCCTTTGATTTGGCTGGCCACATTTGACACATCAGCTTCTTAGATGTGAGACATCACGCAAAATGACAAAAAAAGATTACAACAGACCGAAATGTATGTTTGTAACTATCAGGTTGTCACAACATGGATCATACAAGAGCTGTATTCAGCCTTTTTTAGTGGGGGGGAAAAGTGAGATTACCACCACCCTCTTGGGGGACTATACCACCACCCCACAAACACACAAACACACACACACACACACACATACCTTGATCTCGCAGCATTGATTTCAGATATTCTCCTTATCTCTCCCTTGGTCGCCAGGGACATCATTATCTGCTCACTGAACAATGCTCCCAAATGAAGACCACTTCGCGACGGGAACGTTGTAATTTAAAAATGTTTCAAAGACAGTCTGGATCTGGGATACATTTCTATACTGTCAAGCTTAACAGCAGAGGCCGCACAAGCCTTCATAGACTACTAGGTGGAAGAGAGGAACCAAATTGGTTAACAGTCAGTCTGATCTGAGTGATCAGTACTGGGGTGAACCTGGTGTAATTCGATAGAGAAAAGTCGATGGCTTGGAGAAAGCGTGCTAACCCGAGGAGCTGAGCGTTTCTATCTCGACTACAACACGCAATGCATGCTGGGAACAGATTGGGCTTGACCAGCGTGACCTCAGGACAGAGTGTATCTGTTTTCTTTGACCATCACTGACTCTGGTGTGGATGTGGATCGCTTATTTGATTGCTCTAGGAGGTGTGTGTGTGTGTGTGTGTGTGTGTGTGCGTGTGTGTGTGTGTGTGTGGGGGGGGGGGGTATGAGAGTGAGGGACAGAGTTGGAGGGCTTCTTACAATCAAAATGGAATATTATCTCCTCAACCTCCTAGGTTAATCTGGCCAAGCTTGTTGTTGTCCAATGTTCTAGCACAACTGCATCAGTTGAATCATTTTACAGGAAATGAAGAAGAATGGAGAATGTTTCAATTGTCCGGCTGCTGTAGTGGGAGTGTCATGGGATCAGGTAGGCTCAGCTCAGCTGGGCCCGGCCTCGTCTGTGTGGAGCAGGTTGATATACTCTGGTGTGTGCTTACACTTAGTGGACGTGATTACAGTTTACCGCCCCACTCTGCCGAGCTGCCATTTATGAATTGGAGGTAATGGCCCTGACAAGAGAGTCCTATTGATATCCTGCCCTGGCGTACACTTAGGAGCCTGCACAAGACACACACACACACAGACACACACATACACACACGCATGAGTTTGTGTTCCGCTGTTGTTTAGGCTCTTAAGTGTACGTCAGAGCACAATAGCAATAGCATTCCCTTTGGCCACACACACACACACACACACAGACACACACACACACACACACACACACACACACACACACAAACACACACACGCACACACACACACACACACACACACACGCACACACACACACACTGGCACAGAACAAACTCTTGCACACTCACAGGCTCATGTCTGCTCCTTGGCAAGAAGCCGCAACTGAGGGACCTAATAAATGGAGACTCTGGGGGAAGTAACAGCTGCCTTGGAGCGTCCACGGATGTCCAGAGAAAGCACCAGGAAAGCCGAGAGTAGTCTGATTGCGTGTTTATAATTCCTGCTTTCGACGCCCCGGCCTCAGAGGGGTGCCACGGTCCCAAGCCATCCTTTTTTTTCTTCTTCTTTTTGTCAGTGCAAAGAGCGCCAGCTAAGCGAAAAGAAAGAAGAAGTGACGAAAAGAGGACGGGAGGATCCGTGCGATGAACAGCCAGGATGGCATTCGCCTCTCACTGTCACACACACACAAGCACACACGCACCCACACACACCCTCTCACCAGGCTGGTCACGACTCCATGCCCTGGGCACACATTGTGTATTCATTACAGCTAACAGTGACAGGCTTGTCTGGCCATTAGAGAGCATTACTCTGGCTGCTATCTGACATTGGTCACGTCGGGCACACATGGCACCTCTAATCTGGGTGGAACCAATGGAGGATTTCCTGGTAGGGGCTCTCCTAGAGCAAGGTAGTGCAGGAGCGGAGCGCCATTCCACTCCGGAGGACGTCCACGCTTCAGGGAAATGTGAGTGGAACCAATAGCAGGATGTGATGAGGTGCGGTGTGTGGAGCTCTCAGCTGAGACGGCAGAGCAGAGTCTCTGGGGGTGCCAGAGACAGACTGGGGCTGGGAGGGAGGGGGCACACACACTCATACACTCACACCCACTCGCATATTCACTGACACACATACATCTGCACACAGATACACGCACGCACGCACTCGCACCCTATCATGGTGTTTTTTACCCTTGGATGAAGCCAACAGGGAATCCCAGGGTTGGCAGTCAGGGCTTGCTGGGCTATGACCTGCCAACAGGGGCGTCGCTGATGAAGATGGCTACCCTCGCCGCTGTGCCCCTGAGCAGGGCTCCCACCCCTCTGCAACTCAACCTGTGAGAAGCTCAGTACACTCCTGTGCTGAAGAAAGGGTAATGTAGCTGCACAACATCAAGTTGAAGTTGAATTCAACGACGACTCTCGTTTGTATCCACATATCAAAAGAGAACAACAGCTTCACGCATTAAACCAAGCCATTACCAGCAGCTACGAGCTATTGTTTAGTGATTCATTACACGTCTATGGCAGAGCTTGCATTATCATCAAAGACATTTATGAGAATGGATCATTTATTTGGAGCACCTTCACAGTAGCAGTTAACCACCAAGCCTATTCTGATACAGCGGGTTATTATGACAGCCAGCCGCCTAATTGTTCATTTGAGTTAATCACCCGACAAGTCGGAGCAATTCTGCCACAATGGCAGAGCCTAATAGAGGCGGACGTGCCTGTACCATGAGATCAAATCATCTGGAGGCCTGCTGAGTGCCAGGGCCAAGAGACCTCGCCGGGGAACGCAGGGGGGAAATTGCAGTTACACAAACACACACACACACCCATACACACAAAAAAAAGACACACAGACACACACAGATACACACACACAGACACACAGATACACACACACAGACACACATAGACGAACACAGACAAGCACACACAGACACACACAGACACACACAGACACACACAGACACACATCCGGCCACCATCAAATCTCTTCACCATAGTGTCACTGTAGCTTCTGTTGAAGAGAGAGAACAAACTCCTAATGTAAACAGGAGTTTGAATGTAAACACTGTGCTGCTTGGAAAAGTACGCGTGTGTGTGTGTGCATGCATGCGTCAGCAATGCAACAGGCAGAACGTCCTGTTAGCATACGGCGTGCTAGTGGCTGTGTGTCAGCGTGTGTGTGTGTGTGTGTGCGTGACAGGAGGGAGGGCTGAGTGTTTGTGTGTGGCGTGTGTGATGGATGACCGTGGAGCGCTCCTGCGTTCTCTGTGTAATTGTGATGTCAGTGTGTTTGGCAGGCCCAGAGGTGACTGCCGACTGACAAAGAGAGAGAAATGAAGATGAGAGGAGGAGAAAAGGACGAGAAAGAAGATGATGGAGAGGAAGCGAGATGTTGTGGACTAAAGGACAACAGTCGTTGGGGAATACCTCTCAATTCTTTTATGATATTGATCTTATAAGAATAAAAAATGATGCCTATTTGGAGGGGAATTCACCTCGCCCTCGGTACGTTTGTGTGTGTATGTGTGTGTCTGTGTACGTGTGGGAGTCTAGACAAGAGGTTGGAACAGATGTAGTACAGATAAAGGATCATTTCACCCTGCTAACCAAACCGACTGTTGCCCTCAAGTTTCCTCACAACGTGAAACCACCCCTACACACTGTGGGCGTGCGAGTCTTGACTCACTTCCTGGTTAGCACCATCCACATGCCGTGAACCAGGGTGTTTTCAGGTTGCGTCTGGCTTCCCTCGTCAACCCAGCCTTTATTTCCCTTCAAAACAGCACACAGCATCACATCTCCCGGCTGCACTATCGATTTGGGGCGCAATGCTGTTTACAGCTCAGAGACGTGAAGTTAACCTACGTCGGTTTAGATGGATCATCGCACACTTTACATGTTAAATGGTACATACCCATTGGTCCCACACACAGCGCTCCACGGGCACAAGCTTCAGAATCCGCTGGTGTGTGTCAACGTTTGTTGATGGTGTTGTACCAGCAGGTGGTGCTGTTGGACCTGAACTGCGATGCAACCTCGTCTCACTGTCCAAAGCTGGTGTCTAATCATCTCTGTCATCATGTTGAAGTACAAGCCAGCAAGATGCTACTCAGGATGCCCACTGAGAATGAACAAGCAGGTAGACAGACAGAAAGACAGACAGGCTGGCAGAGAAGCAGCTAGCCAGGAAGGCAGACAGACATGTCAGATAAACGGGTATGACATTTTACTGAAACTGTGTGTGTGTGTGTGTGCTACCGTGGTTTTGGAGAGACCTTGAAACAAACAGCCCTTCATAAAATCTCTCTAAAGTAGCATCTAATAAAAAAAGTAACAAAGTCATCCTGAACTTCCTTGAATCCAGCCATCGCTCTTCGAGAGCAATCAATGTAGCTCAAAACCTTTCACATTATTGCATTAGAAGATGTAAATAGCTATTACATCTGTAGCGCTAAACCGGTGGCATTAAGTGGTCAGGCAACACTGGAGAAGAGCATTTTCAACGTCAGTAGATATTAAGCGTTTTATTACTGATAGGACCATCGTTTTGTCTCTGTGGCAGGAAGCTCCGTGTTCCTTTTCTACACAACAGGCGAGGCCCCTCGGCTCCCATCTGCCACAGAGGAAGTTGAAGAGCATGTTTAGGGATGGAAGCAAAGGGCCAAGGGCTATCAAACACTCCTTTTTTATTGTCATTGTTATTTTTCTGTCTCTGAATGAGGAAAGAGGCTTCCTGTCCTTACGGTTTTGGCCTTTTGTCATTAAGAAGTGCATCGACGAAATTACCTTTCGTTTCCCATCTTTTACTTTCAGGATATGAACACATCTTGTTTATTGTGGCATCAAACTTTCTGTTGAGTGCAGTCTGGCCTCTGCAATAAGAATCCTTTGAATCTAAGTTCACTAGAACCTGTACTGGAGGGGTCTACCAATCAGACGAGGCTTTCTTGTCTGCTGAGTCCTAAGTGGTTGAGGATTGTAATGTACAGCTATAATTGGCCCTTTTATATCACCCTGGGCATCAGGATACTGTACTATGCACTGTGTGTATGTATCTTCCTTTCTGACACCAATTATGAGGCCTGTATCAGTATCCATACGGAACACATTCGTGTCGGCTTTCAAAAGACATCGTTACATCTTAATTCTCAAATTATTCATCATCCCCTCTCCCTAAACTCCAATACACAACCTAACAGTCTTTTTTAAATATGTCTGGAGAAAAGGAGAAAGAAAAAACAGCCCACTTGAATTTATCGTTATTCATTTTTCACCCTGCAAGATCTATACAAAGCTTTTATTTTATGGGAGGGTTTGCTTGCAATGCCTTCTCTCGTGGCAGGGAAAAACAACTTAATAAAATACAGTAAACAAGAAGATTATATTGGGATTTTATCCAGATGTATAAAGAGTGATTTTTCAAAGGCTTCAACCATTTGGTTATCTTATCACGTCCTGATATGGAATCCATCCCCAAAAAACTACAAATAACATTACGGGTAACGTTATGCTGTCTGATATGCGTTCATGAAGACAGGTTTTCAACTTCAGGTGAGCTTGTGAAAGCAAGCATTTCCATTTGCTCCTGTTCCTCTGCCTTTGCAAGGGGAATTGAGCTTATGGTTCTCAACACAAGAATCCAATTATGAAGCAAGGTTCTGTTACAAGGTTGCCATGACAGAATCAATGAAAACAATACACAGTCCCATTTAATACACTTGTTACTGAGATGAAGGCAGAGGGCTTACTTTAAAGAAAAATGTCAGCAGTTTCAAGGACCTTGGTGCTTAAGAACGACATCTTCACAAAGGTTCTAAAATGACCCTCGACCTGCTGACAGAAGTTGTGCGTCCTTGAATCTCAAAAGAAACGTATAAAGAGATCACAAATGAGGATATCAAGTTTTAGCATAACACACACAGTAGTTTCCACAATGGAGCCCTAATGTACTGTAGTTTGTGAGCTGTGGAGACACTAGTTTAGTTACTAGTTTGGATGGGGAGGTCTGAGCTGTCAGTGTGATCTCAACGCGCTCCCCCAGACTACAGAGGAAGTGGGAGAGGGGCGGAGAGAGAAAGAGAGAGAGATAGAGAGAAGAGTGAAGGGTCTTCCAGCCCTCTTCGACAAAGGAATACGTGGGAGAGATGGGAGTAGAGGTTGAGATATCCACCCACGCCACGCTCTGAAGCACCACAAAGAGGGGTCAGATGTGACACTCCAGCAAGTCTGGAAGCAACCGCTTTCAAAAGCCTCTGCTATCCCGAGACACCCCCCCCCCCCCCCCCCCCGGTTCAAACTGGGATCCCCAGCCTCACGGCACCCACTCCTGGGGAGGTTTACGCATGAGCGGCCAGCTGTGGATCATCTGGGTATTGAGGATTTGTGGGGATTTACTTTGAGTAACTTTCTGCTTGGTTGTTTCCGTTTTTTGGAAGAATGAGTGTGTTTCAGGATAAGACGAAGTAGAGTGACCGAGCCTCATTGCACTGTTGCGATGAGTGAACGATTCCAGTGATAGTTACAGTAATTCAGCAGAGATGGTCATGCATGCAGTACTATTATATCAGATGCGCCATACCCACTGAATGAAACAGGAAACTGCTATGTCTATTAAATGCCAACCGATTGTTTTTGCACATACACACACACACACTTGTCTGTGCGGTGCTGTGAGTCATACTACAAAAAGCATTGGAAACGACCTCAAGTTCGGTCCCCTCTTACCCTTTCTTTCACTCGTAAACCCTTCACCTTCTTTCTCTCCCACCTCCAGACTCGCCAACCCATCCCCCTCTCCCCTCCCCCTCCCCCTCTCCCTTTCCTTCTCTCTCTATGTTTGTTGTCTTATCTTACAGGAGAGTGTTTACTGCCAGTAATTAGGCCATTCATCAACTTAATCGAACAGCCCTGAACCGAATAACTCTGCCCTCCCACCACAATACACACACACACACACACACACACAAACACACACATATCCCCTAGGATTTCCCCCTGGTGGGCGGGACTTCCTGGCACAGGGCCAGAAGAAGGCAGGGAGGCCCATCTGTCACCTCCCTCTCTGATGTCCACATATGGGTGAAACGTGGAAAGGCCACACACACACACACACACGCACGCAGACCCCCCCCTCCCACACACACACACACACACACACAGCATAGTGCAGTATGCTGTGTGCAATGCTGTGTGCAATGCCACCACAGGAAATTGGTACAGTACTCCTGTATAGTTTCCATCTGAACGATACGGCCCATAAAAAAACAACCCTATTAAAAATGTTTACTCCTTTCGGACCATTTATCATATCCATAACCGTGAACATATTGGTCACATAGAATATATATAACCTTGGGGAATTGCTCCAACTGCTGTCCAGAAGACTTCTCTCTTCTCTCTTGTCTGCTTCCCTGCGGGCTACTCTCCTTATGATAGCCAGTACCCATCCCACCCTGCCCTCAAACACACGCTACTGGAATTGCCTGTCCGATCAGTCAGCTGGGCTTTTTTCCCTTCCTCTGCTAGCTAGCTACCTGACACCAAACAGATATTTACACATTAAATGAAATGACTGGCTGTTGGGGAAGCCAGTTTGAAGGCGATGCAGCAATTGAGGTCTGAGAGCCTTTGAACTGCCTTAACCCCTGTGTCTGTTTACCAGGTGAGCACCAGCGAGGGCTATAGAGCACACTTTGCTTCGACATGGTTGGCTTGTGTAAACATGTGTGCACACACGTGCACGTACAGTTACACGCATGCAAACACATACACACACACACGCATCATTTAATTATTAGAAAAATTGGTTTCTGGTGAAGAGTGTGTTTATGGAGGTGATGCAACAGTGTCAGAGCATGAATCATATATTGTCCTAATAAAGTCTTTTAAGATTATTCTACCAGTGCAGTTTATGTAAAATGTGAACTGATTAAAATCTAATTTCTTCTAAATGACCTCAGCTGAGCAAAAAGTGAACTTATTATTATTATTATTATCAATTAAAGAAGAACCTCTGCTTTTTTCAGGAAGAATTTCTGATGGAGAGGTTACTATGGAAACCTAGCTGGAACCCATAAGAGAGTGAGCAGTAGCACTTCAAGGACGTGTAGACAGAAGAGAGAGAGAAAGAGAGAGAGAGAGAGAGAGCAAGCGAAGCCAGGTAAACAATTCAAAAAACATCGGGTCTGAACAAACTAGCCTTCTCATCTGTGTTCCAGTTTTCAAAGCTTTTACACATCTGAATGACATTATTAAGTCCCTTTCTGCTCTCACTAAGTTAAAATAAGACGCAGTATATATGGGTTTACATTATCAGGTTTTGATTTGATCTGTTTCAACTCAAAAAAGCCAGTGTTATAGCAAGTTTTCTTCCAGGAAGAGAACTTGATTTACGTGTCCTTTACAATGACAAATCTGTCCGATTCTAGTGTTGCTGAAGCACCCTCAGATCATCAGCGATCCTCCCCCAAATGTCCCGGTGACTGGGAGACACAGTGGCTGGCAGGCCCTCTCCAGGCCTCCATCTAACCATTAGAGACCAGGTGTCGGGCAAAGCTGAAAATTGGACACATCAGAAGATGATCTGGGGGTGCATTAGGAATGTGAGGAAGATGGATGGTCACAAGCCATCAAACAAAGCCAAGCTGCTTGAATGCTTGTGCCAGGAATGGCATAAAGTCACCCAACAGCAATGTGAGAGACTGGTAGAGAACCCTCTGAAATATTTTGAACAGTTTTCATGACAGTTTACATTTTCTGCAAAAAAAAAGCCATGATTGACAATCTTGTTGAAATTTGGGAGAAATGTTGTCATTTCTAGAATAAAACAAAACTTGCTTTTTTTGGTTTTAAAGGTTGTAAACACACACACACACCTATAAAGGCTAAAACTAGAATTGTAATCTTATTTGTTTTTACAAAGCTGTATATATTTATAGTACCTTAACTTTAACAGGTGGAACAAGTAGGAATACATGTAAAACGAGGGACAAATGCAGCATTGAATACAATTTCAGTGTGTGACAGAGTCATAATACATCTCAAGAGAGATTCTACCACGCTCTTCAGTCCCCACACACAGTAAGGACAGACAGGTGATCCAGAAGCCAGTCACACACAGAGCATGAAAGGCAGACAGACAGGCAGGCAGGCAGGCAGGCGGGCAGGCGGACAGGCGGACAGGCAGACATCCTATCACAGCAGTAGTACCTGTACTAGAGCACAGCCGGTGACGCGCCAGCCAATGACAAGTCTTCATGGAGACCAGAGCTCTCTGGCTGCGAAATTTCGGGTAGAAATGTCAAGAGTGTCAGGATGTAGCGGGTGGATGTGGGGAGGTCGTAGTGGGCTAGCTGATGATTGATATTCCCATTAGCTGTGTGACAAGGTGAGGATATGGCTCCCGTAATGAATTGTGACACTTTAATGAGCTTGTCCACAATAAACAATATCTGATCAGCCTTATGGCACCCCCCCCCTCTACCACTTAACCCTTTACTCTGTTGACAACATGGTAACAACATGTTGTTTTGACATTTGATTTAAGTTTAAGAATAACTAAGATTAATTTAACAATTTACCTGTGCAGCAAGTGTGTGTGTGTGTGGGGTGGGGGGGGAGCGGTTGGGAGAGGGTAGTGGCCGGGAGTTGGTATGAAGCAGTATCTCTGTGAGTATCCACAGGGTGGTGTTGGACACAGTGTGTGGGTCAGTTCAGTGTGTGTGTGCGCATCGATGTCCCCGCTCATCAGGACGATAAATGGCTGAGGCTAGTCTCAGGAGGGCTCATTAGGAAGGTGGCAGCGGAGGCCCCAGACAAACCCCAGCACTGTGCTGCATAGTGATGCTGTCTCTCTGTCTCTCTGAGAGACGGCCCCAAACCGTCCCACTGACAGCCGTGGAGACGGCACACAAACACACACACGCATGCGCACAAACACACACACACACACACCCACAGAGATGAACACACACACACACACTGAGATGTCACTCACAAAACAACACACAGACACACACACCCTACACATTAACATGTTACAAAAAACCTGAAACACACACACACACCCACACAAAACACAGGCACAGGGACACAAATACACGGACACACGCACTGCAGCGGCCCTAACAGATAGTTTGGGGTACCCACAGTGACAATCACAGAGCTGCACAGACTTACTCAAATAGAGACATGGGCTCAGACAGGACAAGTACGCACACACACGCACGCACGCACACACACGTCCGTGGGTCTTGACATCGCCCTGTCAGGCGGAGGGGGACGAGAGGCTGTGTGATGTTCTGATGTACAGCAGTAGGACTGGGATAAGAGGGAGGTCAGAGTGAGCCACAGACTAGACAGTCATTATGTGCTTGTGAATCTGAAATGCAGAGCTGGGGATGTGAGGATGATGACAAAGTGCCCAGGGCTATGCAGACCCTACCATCAGGACCAAGGATAGCATCATTTGTGAGTCAGGACCACGGACAGCACCTGTATGCGTCGCACACTGCACTTTAGACTTGAATGGATGGGGATTCAGTTATTGCGCCATAAAAGCCAGTGGACACATAAAGAGTTTATTGTCTGGGTGAGGGGAGCTAATATCCTGGAGCTACTGCATCTCTGTCCAGGGAGTCGGACGGATTTCATACATCAAGAGTTGCAGCACTGCGCCGGATGACGGGAGACTGGACACCCCAACAAACACTTGCACTATAGGGGGAGTCTAGCTTGTGTGGAGGGTGCTCTGCAGGGGGCCGAGAATAAGAGCGCGTGGGTGTTCCTGGGGTTGGCCAGTGTGTTAAGCGACGGGAGTCCACCTTCAGGACTGTGGGAAGCCAAAGGATGGCAGTGTGGATGGCGCTAATGAGGGGCCCTCGCTGGTGAGTCTGCCTAATAAGAGCCCTGGTAGGGGGACTGATCCTTCACCGTCATCTCTCCAGCAGTAGCCTGTCTGAACGTCAGCATGCACCTCAGTATGAAGGGTCACACTCAATTAAAGACACTCAGGCTCCACCGGAGCCTGCAAACCTCCAGACACACACGTGTACGTACAGCACACACACACACACACACACCTGAGCGTGAGGAGACCCTTTGATGCATGAAGACACGCGCCCCGGCGTGCGCACACACAAAGGCGCACTCCTTCTGAGCCGTCACACCGTTGCTTGAACAGCCCCCAGGAAACGAGGTGATTTCTTTAATTAAAACTTAATTTTGAGGACATTGGAAAGTACTATTTTGCTTAGTCTGTGTTTTCTGTAGCTTGTGGGAATACAGTAGAGAAGGATATGACTGTTGCCTGAAAGTACGGCCTTGTCAGTTTTCAACTTTTGTAGCCTCGTCCAAATGTTGAAAAGGCCTGGACGACACAGTAATGTGGGCCTTTTGGTCCCTGGAGCCCTTACACCTCAGAAGTTTACATGGACGGATGATTAAATTGTGAAAGGGTTTCATTTCACTCCAAAAGATTTGGTAGTGCACATGAAAATGTAATGTTAAAATATACCGGAAACTTCCTGAAAACTAACACACAGATACAACGTTCCTAATTATTCTTAAAGTGTGTCTTATGAGAGAGACACAGAGAGAGAGAGAGATAGAGAGAGAGAGAGAGAGAGAGAGAGAGAGAGAGAGAGAGAGAGAGAGGGAGAGAGAGAGAGAGAGAGAGAGAGAGAGAGAGAGAGAGAAAGAGAGAGAGAGAGAGAGAGAGAGAGAGAAGCAGAGAGAGAGAGATAAGGACAGAGAGAGAGATAAGGAGAGAGAGAGACAAGGAGAGAGAGAGAGAGAGAGAGAGAGAGAGAGAGAGAGAGAGAGAGAGAGAGAGAGAGAGAGAGAGAGAGAGAGAGAGAGAGATTTGAAGTAGAAGGCTCTCTGCACTTACAGAACTTGGCTGGTGCACTTTGAAACTAGAACTGTAAAAGTAGCACTTTGAAGCAGGAGGGCTGAACCACAGTCAATCACAGCCAAGCCCAACATGAATACAAGCACAGACAGAGCAATATGGTGCACACAACCCTCATCTTCTCTGTTCTGCTCTGGAGCTCCAGGAGCAGGCGGAAGCACACACACTTGCACACTTGTAAATTCACAAGGAAGCACACACACGCACACACACCAAGGAATAGTGATGTCACTGTGATCACAGTTATTATGCAGGCCTTGAATGTGAGTTAAGAGACGGGGATGAAAACTGGTTTTGGATAAATAAGGAGTTTTGAAGAGCCAGAGCAATTGGTGTCAGGAGTTAGCCAAGGAAGCCTTCTTGTCACTTTGTGTAGCTTCATCTATCTACCCTGCTGTCATATCCAGGGAGAAAAGGCAACGTTTTGTGTGCGGGTGCGTTTGAATGCATCTGAGCATGTGTGTGTGTGTGTGTGTCTGTGTGTGCGTGTGACAGAAAGGGGATGGAGGGCAGTGAGACGGAAGGAGCTCAGAGTGTGTGGGCTGTGTTGAAATTAGAGCTCTCCATCTCTGTCCTCTGCCCTGGGTGATTCAGTGTGTGTGTGTGTGTGTGTGTGTGTATCTCAACCAGAGCAATAAGAAATAGCTGGATCTAGAGAAGACCCCAAACAGTGTCGCTCTGAAGATCCACACTGATCCAGAGTAGTTAAGCTTGACCAGTGCAGAAGGACATTGACCAGTTAGTCACTGCTTAAAAGAAGGTATAATAGTGAATAATTAGGCTACCAATCCTCCTGGTAGTCAAAAAGGGATTCCCCTTTTCTGTGTGTTGTACAACACATCGGCTGGTCCCTGTTCATGTATAACTGCCTACAGCTATCACCCACGCTCTCTCTCTCTCTTTAGGGAGTCCTCCATTCCACCTGTCCCAGCATCCTTGCATGTTCCTCTCATCCCCACACTTAACTTCCTCATTCCCACTCATCTCCCTTCCTCCTTCCATTTTCCAGACAGCTTCGTCATCATCCAATCAATGACCATAGGGTTTTCTGCAACAACAAAAAAGTCTGAGGTGGTTTTCTGTCAGATCTGATGTTCCAATGTGATAGAACCGAGACTCATCAACAAGAAAAACAGCTGCAACCATCGCATCAGCAGGCCTGCTGCAGGCCCCCTCATATTCACCATCTCCAGATATTCGGCTGTCGAGCAACACGGTGCAGCAGAGACAGAAGTGTTCACGTTGGCATCGAAAGAAACCCTGAGATCATTAAGACGGGAAAATGTGACTCATCGCGAGGGGTCGCCCGCTTTTAAACGCTTTCCCGTTGGGCCTGCGTGGCTGAGACACTCGTCGAGGTGACGGACCGCAATGACACAACAGCAGTCGAGCCGGCGATGAGCTGTCATCCTCGTGCTGCGGTGGACAGGGCAGCTGAAGAGTAATGACACGGGCCTTTCGGATTCAACGCGATCCTGTCCGTGACAGTGATAGCAGAAATACAGCTTAAACACTGACTTCTCCCATTACACTGACAAATGGCTTTAACGGTGATGCCCAATTTAACAACGACCTCACTTGCTTGGAGAGCTGCCGTGTAATAATAATCTGTCGGGCTCAGCTCTCCAATTATTTGCGTTCACATTCTCTAAAGTGAAGAAATCAGCACGTGGAAGCATGTTCTAAGCATGTTTCACTGGCTCCTGATTGTTGACGATGTTTCCATGAGTGGAAATCACGCAGCAATAAACACTTCAACAACAAAAAAAGATAAATTCCTCCCCTAATTCTATATAACCTGACTGGTATGTCCATATCTGCAGACTAAGTAAATATTGCTGCATTTTAGGAAGCAGTTTTCCAGTTCAGAAACAGTGTTTACATATACCACCCCATTGCCTTATTAGTATTAATATGAGCTACTTCAGAAAGCTCTTATTCTGCCATTGGACAGTTTTGTATTATTTATGATTGAAATGAAAGCCTTGGAGTGTGCGGTTTGAAAAACCACTGCATAGCAAACGATGTGCCTCGGCCATTTTACATAACGGAATGTTCAGTAAACAGTGGATTAAGTACAGGATGAGGCAGAGAAAATCAGAGCAAAATGTTCCATCCACAATATTAACCCGTTTGGTTTAAAGACGGAGAATGCTAGAGATGCTGAGCGGCCCTTTGATGATTGGGTCCTCATCTCGCAGTCTTTTTGAGCCTCAAACTGTGGTAGGGTGCAGTAGTTCGGTATTTTAACTTCCTGAATGTTCAGTGAAAAAAACTCACGTCAAAGTAAGACTCTTGCAATTGTATTTTTTCATCGTGTCACTTGGTTATACTCTCAACATTTGATAAAGGAGAAAACAAAAAACAAAAGAGAAAAAAGACCAATTGTGACATTTTTGTAATTGCTTGCACTTTTTTGTTTCATGGATCAATGAAACTCTGAGGTAAAAATGCATTTGAGAGCATAGGTACAGACAGTATTGTGCTGAACTACACCCAAATGCACACGCACACATCACACATACAGGACACACACACACTTTGCATATACGCACACACCACACACATTACACATCCACTTGCACATACCAACAAACACCTTTAAGTGATATATATGACAGTATTTAATATTTTCACGCCTCAAACTAAACTGTTCATGTGTCAACTAAACTGTTCATGTGTGAACAGTTTACTCAGTGTGCATGTTGAGATAGATTTGAGTTGCAAACATGCAAAACAGTGAACCATCACCACAGGGAAAATATTGAATCAATCTTTATTTATATTAAATTAAAAATATACCTTTGACAGATTTATGTAACAAATATGAGGAACAGTGTTTCTATGATATAAAGCTTTAAGATGTGAAGAGATATAGGATTAGCCAGCATGGTCAAAGGCAGGGTCACGGAGAAGATGGGTAACTGTTCTGGATTGAGGGATCTGACTCTGTCTTACCACAGTGTTAAAACTACATTGACTGTACAGTACATAGTAGAAGCATGCAAAATAAATAATTCATTACTCAAAAATAAGTTATAGCTGAGTCATGATGCACAGATGAATACATGTAGGTAGAAAGTGCCACATAGAGATTAAGGTGTTGAGTTTTACTGTACTACTGTTATAATACATGTTTTTGTCACTTTGGACAGTCCTTCATTAGACAAGACCAACAAGGTATTACAAAAAATAAAGAGAGAGCGGACGTTAATGGATCACTGGCACACATCTGGTCCTAGGTAGAGGTGGTATAACTGAGTTTAGGCAGACAAACAGAGAGGGAGAAAGAGACAGACAGAGAGATAGAGATTTGAGACTGATGGAGAGAAAGCAAGATAGACAGAGAGACCGATAGAGAGAGACAGACAGACAGATCGAGAGATAGAGGAAGGTTGTGTTCTTATTACAGTGAGACAGATGAGATGTGACAGTGTGGGAGGGGAAACAGGAACACATCACTGTGAGCTGTCCTAAGGGTGTCCACCTGCTCTGAGACAAGCACGGTACATGGAGAAGTCACATGGCGAGGCTTCATTCATGGGACACCAAGCAGAGTTTGTACATGTCACTGCCCCGACACAAAAATTCAAAACAATATTTACTAACGAAAGTACTGTTACATAGAGAGGGAGAGAGAAGCTGTGAGGAGGACCATTAAACAGAAATATAGTGGGAGAGGAATGCCATATAAATTCAAAGCATCCTTTTAAATGAACAGACTCACCAGGCTATGTCTGTTAAAATGCTTTATAAAAATACTCTTCACATTTTATCATTCAACATAGTTGGTTAGCTAAATTTTGAGTAAATTCCAGATGTCTGTACAATTATATTGGTTTGATCATTTGAACATAATGTCACCAGAAGAATGAATCCACTCAAGTACAACAATTCGTGCAATTAAGATGCAAATGAAGAAATGTTTTCATTATAAAAAAAGTCCTTCCATGTTAAATTAAGTTTTACCAGTACAGAAAAAAAAAAAAATGTTTACAGTATGTTCAAGTCTTATCAATTATGTTACAATATTTAAAAAAAAAGATTTACAAACAAAATCAGACCATGATAAATATGACTATGAGAGAACACTAAAACACTGAGTAACTGGGCTGCTCCGGTGGCTTTCCGGAAAGAACGTGTACCGCTAACAGCTGAGGCCTTACAACAGGGGCCCGGGTTCCATTCCAGCCTGGGTGATTTCCTGCACACAGTATGTACACCGGCATCATCCCCTTTCTCTTGTTGCCTTTCCTGTCTATCAAAATAAATAAAGAAGAAAATGCCCCCGCCCCCAAAATATATATAAAAAATGAAATACATAAATACTGATAAAAAGGTTCTGGGTAACTACTGTCTGTTGCCTTCCATGTTTTTCCGATGACAGGAACGTTTCAGTGACTGAATGTTCAGTTTGGAGTTCTACTTTACCAATTCTCCCTTCATTACTTGGCCATTACAGCTTGTGCTACTGATTTGAATTCCTTGTTTGTATATTCACCCCCTTCCCCCTTGCTTTTCCCTTGCTCAGAACATAAAACCGTTTCAACAAATTGCTTATAAATTGTTTTGAACAAGGACACACTTGAGGTATCATGCATGATGGTTTCACAGTACTTCAAGTACAGTGAACAATGTGTGTGGTACTCTAAACTGTTGAAGTGGTTGGATTGATAAACTGTTGCTGCGGTCGGGAATTTAGTTGCTTTACAAAACAGCTACAGCATTTACCTCAGAATTTGAGCCCTGCACAAAACTGGGCCCTGACCTCGCCAAGGCCCTGGAACTCAGAACAAACCACAGTGTGCTCAAAGTAAGTGAGTTGATTTTACTGAATTGTCAATGCTGCTCTTTTGAACCTGAATGGCAGCCACAATGTGAGGACCAAGACTCTCACTGTTCTAGAACCCTGATGGTCTTCATCTGTCCTTAAGCCTTCTACAATCTGCATTGAGGATCTTTCTTTTCCGTCCATCTATAAACAAACTCAGAAACTGGGTTAATATATGGCACTGGAAGAAGCTGTGGTCTCCAGTTCTATGAATTAGGAAAAAGCAATGCATCCTCACATGATAATCCTATCATTATCGAAAAGGCAAAAACATAGAGCTCGAAGCCACAAACTCACACAAATGAGATGACTCACTCAATGTAGCCTTCACCCTTAGCCTTCTTTACCTCAGTAATGGCACAATCCAATTCCTGATATTCTTTTCTCGACCACATATAATCCAAAATAGTCACATTATGGTGATTTTTGTTAAGGTGAAGAAAAAAAAGAAGCAGAATTGTTTTTCCGAACCCACTACTTTGATCATAGTGCTCCCCATGGAGTAAAACAAACAAATACTGGCAGCACACACAAAATCAATGACAGACAAGAGTCTGCCTGTGCCCACAAGTGTGATGAGTAGATGGCTGCCCTTACCATGCTCACGTGGGATCAACTCTGAGGAAGAAAAATGGCCAGCAAACAAATGTACTCTGTATTAAAGCAACAATCAGTGCTGTAAAACCTATCCAGCCCCTCAGAAGAGCATGTTCTCCCCAAAAGCCTTCTTCTTTAGCAGCAGAAAACTGACAGCCCTGTTAGTTCACACAGGCAGACACAGCCAGAAGTACACACTCCAACGTTTATGTGCCTCGATCTAAATGGAGGCAATTGTTCTCTTATCGACAGACGCGTCACTGCTCACTTATCATTTTTTTGAAACTGCTATCAATAATTGGCATTTTTACACATTCCGTCATCGCCTGTGTCTGTTTTGGAGAAAATAACTCCCATCTAACAGATGGTTTGGAGTGTTCTCTGAGAAGTGGTTCATCCTCTAGCTGCAGAGGTGAGTTGGGAGAGAGGAGCCCCCCTGACTTGACAGCACAGCCTCATGGAGTTCAGGACCGCATCCAAGGCCGACTGGCCTCACTGGCGCTCTGCACTTACTCCAGCTTCCAACTCTGCTGCTCTCTGGCTGCCCCTGTGGAGCTGCTGTCCTCTCCTTCTCTGTCTCTCCCTCTCTCCCTCTCTCTCTCTTTCTCTTGCTCCCTCTCTGCCTATGGTCTGCTGGTGCTGTCTGGTGCATTCCTCCAGGTCTTCATTAGGACACTTCACCTCCACCGCACCTCCAGTTCGTCTGCCCTCCCTCCTCCCCCTTTCCCTCGCTCCTTCTCTCTTTATCCTTCCTCCCTCCCACCGCTTGGTCTAGTCATAATCCAGGCCATCATGTAGAGCAGTCACAAACTCCATTTAATCCTGCTGCAGAACTCCTAATTATCCTCCCTTCTGCCTGGCAAACTATCCTCACTAATGCAAGTTTCCATGTAAGGTCACAATCTGCATTACTTCCTGTCAATGTGCTGCTGGATCCGCGCTACGAGTATAAAATCTTCTGACTGAAGTGCCAGTGTTTTTGTTCCAGTGTGATAGCCTCTATACATTAATAGAGACATTTCTCTTTCTGTAAGAGTTGTCAAGTCAGCATGAATCAAGTGAGCTAAGTAAAGAAGGATAGAATACAAAAGTAGTCGCCCTGCTTGGTTGGCACAGGTTTAGAATGACATGTAGTGGCTTGTGAACATTTACTTCACTACTTGTGGGAATTAAAGAAGCTTTTTTTGAGGCTTGGTCACCGCCGTGTAAGTTGCTTTTAAACATGACATGGGTGATACCGAAGTCATGATTTCTACAACAATTCACACTAGTGTTTTAAATGTGATTGACGTTCATACCTCCGTTGTTTGTGTGTTTGAGTGTTTGTTTGTAGATACAGTCTTCAGTCCCATTTCACCCGTGTTCTCTTCCAGTGTGGTTCCATCGTATTGTCCGGGGACCACGTCCGTGCAGGCTGAGATGTGTACAGCCTGCTCCTACAGAACTCCACATTGTCTGGCTCCTCTTATAGCTGCTGCACATCCCACCACAGTGAGTTCACCTTCTATACACTCTTAGCTGCTAACGTCGCTAGCATTGGTCTCTATCTGCAGTCTGTACTGGACCAGGTCCAGGACAGAGTCTGGAGCTACGGAGCAGAGCGTAAGGGGGCTGGGCCGGGACACCAAGATCCTCCCCCCAGGTGAGGTTGACGTCCCAGGTGGGTGATGGTCTGTGGGCGGGGGAAGGGGGGGGGGCTCACTCAGCTGTTAGAGGAATGGACGATCCTCTCTCGGAGGGGCTGAGACGGTCCGGAGAGGGCGATGGGAGGGGTTGGTGAGGAGCCTGTCTGGGCCTGGGGAAATGTGGAGGGGAACGTTGGGTTCTATACCACAGTGTTCCGCTGGCGGTATGGTGGAGGAGGTAAAACAGTGCCGGGTTTGAGGGAGAACTCAGACAGGTACTCGGGGTTCTCGGCCACTGCCGGGCGGATGCGGCCGTTTTGTTTGTAGAAGAGCTTGGCGTTGGCCGCCTGAGTGCCGGCAGGTTCCGTGCTCTGCTGGCTGGACGGCTTGGGGGGCAAACTGTGCTGCCAGTACTCGGGATTGTCAAAGGTCACCTTCAGCTTCTTGCCGGCCGCTTTGCCACTTGTCTGGGCGGCGCCGTGCTTGAGCATGCTGCCTGGGTGGGTGGTGAGCCCCTGGTAGGCTGGGACGCTGGTGTGGCCCGCAGGTGCCGATGTCGAAGCGGGGCCCTGCTTGGCAGGGTGGCAGGCCTGGGCAGTGGAGCCGGGCTGGGCCTGGTGGCCGTGGCTCCCCGCGTGTGGGGCACTCTGGCTGGCTGTTCCAGGCTGAGTCGGGTTGCCAAGTTTGACACTGTGGTGCGCATGGAGTGTGTGAGAAGGGGGGTGGTGGCAGGACAGGCCTGAGGGGGAGGGCTGGGCGGAGGGCAGGGGGTAGTGAGGGAGGCTGGTTTGGATGGTGAGGGGGAGGTGGGTGGCAGTGGCAGTGGCGGGAGCTGAGGAGTGTGAAGGGAGGGGCAGGCCGTTCTTTCTCAGAACCTCCAGACCCAG
>NC_140372.1:9402500-9412500 GCF_054491055.1 Hypomesus nipponensis
CCCAGGTAATGAAACCTGGGGCCCGGGGAGCGGGTGAATAAAGAGCCCAGGTCTCAATGAGACATGCTGGGATACATACAATATGGAGGTGGGCTCATTAGCAAGGACTATTGCCAGTGGGCTACAGGACAAATGGAAATCAGACGGAAGGTGGCTTGAAATGATTAGACACTCTTACAAAACAGAATCGAGAGAGGCAATAAGAGAGGCAATCAAGTACAATGTAGTCGCTGCTGAGTAAATTGTAGCACATAGAACAATTTCTACACCTCCACATAGTTGTACTCTAATAAGCACAGAGATCAAAGAACTGTTGATATTCTGGGTCTAAATTATGCGTGGATAATAACCATGTTACATTATTACAGACCCATTCCTTCACACCCACTGTGCTGCTGGTACAATATGAGCATGTATGCTCCTATGTGCGTTTTCTGCGCGTATTTCTATGAGCATCTCGGTGAGTCTATGAACAGTAATAATTAGACGCTAATTAAATGAGTTACATTATGTGCATGTGTGTTTGTGTCTTTGCATTTGTCTTTGCATGTTTGTGTGTCTTTGTACTTATTTATAACTGGGCGTACGTAGGTGGCTCTGTATTATTAGTGATTTGGGCTTGTCTGCGTGTGTGCCCATATGTGTGTGAGTACGAGTGTGTGCGCGTGTGTGTGTCTTACCCGGTTGGAGTCGACGCGGGGCCGGGTGGAGTAGGAGGGAGGGGCATGTTGAAGGCGCGGGGGACGAGGTACTCCTCAGCATCCATGAAGTCCTCCAGATCCTCTTCCTCCAGAAGGCTCTGGAAGAACTTACTGTCGTTGGGGCTGGGAAGCTTCATGCGGTCATCCCCCTGCAAGACACACACACGCACACACACACACACACACACACTGATGGACCATTCTCACTCCACGCACGGGTGAAACACTGCGGCCACTCAAAAGAGAGTCTCTGACATTGAATAGCTTTGTTTTGCTCAACTCCAGAAACATACATGCTTTTTTTTGGGGGGGGGCTAACCCGACCATAACAACATCCGATTTTGGTTCCTTCAAAAAGAAGCAGGGATGTCAATATGCGCTGGCGACTGAGAGGACTTTGACAGCTGTGTGATGAGCCAGTGTGTGTGGAGAGAGCTGTGGTGTGGTCACCTGGATGACGAGGTAGCGCTGGGGGTCCCGGGCCATCCTGCAGAACTCAGCAGCCAGCTCCTTGAACTTTGGTCTGCTGTCTGCGTCGATCATCCAGCCTGACAGACACACGCCAGGGGAGAGACAGCAGCACGTTCAAGGGACAATCCGGGTGTTTGGAGATTTGGATTTTGACTGCATCAAATGAGTCCTGTTTTGTGTGACCTTCATTCGTTCTACTTATTACTATATTGTGTTCTTGTTGAGTGAGGCAAAAAAAGTGTAACTTTTTGTTTGTAATGCTGTTGATGCTAAACTCTCACACGCAGACCATCAGTCCATGTTGTTCTGACACAGAGACAACTGCCTCGGACAGTAATTCAATAAACTACAACTCCCAGACAGGGTCTGACTTGAGGAAGAATGACAGCAAGAAAGCTGACTTCCTGCATGACTCTTGAACGCAATGTGTTGCGGAACGAGTTCTTAATGAGTTTTCTTGTTCTCCAATCAGCTCTGCTCCCCCCCCCCTGCACCTGGTGACCCCCCCCCCCCTCCCCATTACCCCATCGCTCTCTCCCCTCCTATCCTCAGAATAAACGGCCCCTCCAACTGCACACACAAACGCATTATCTAAATGAGCGGCAATTACTCGAGCAATCAAATATCATTTCATCTCCATCAATATTCCACTATTCACAGGGGCATGGATGTTACAGCGAATCAAATCACAAACAACAGCTCACAGTCAACATGTAATTAGAATTAATGCTGCTAATATGAGACCTTTCCAGAAGCCTTTTGATGGAGCTGCCCCTTCACACCCCCACCCCCAGCCTGCCTCCATGCATGACCTCATGGCTAATTCTATCTCTCCCTCAATCTGCTGTGCAGAGGGTTGAAGAGCTATACATGCAATCGTGTGTATGAGAATATAGAGAAAGAGGGAGGATGAATGTGTGTGAGAGAGTAAGACTGTGTGTGTGTCTTTGTGTGTGTCTGTGCACGCGTTGTGTGTGCGTGCCTGCATGCACAGACATGTGACAAGGGGAGGGCAGAGGGCCTGGAGCTGTCAGGACGGGAGGACAGCTGCACTGCATTGTGGGTATATGAGTGAGGGGATTAGGCTGCTCTCTGGGGAGCCATAGTCACTCCACATCACAGACCAGTCCGCTGCGATGCTACTGCTGCACATATGAAACATCAAGGGATCGATGTCCCTCCCTCCCTCCCTCCCTCCCTCCCTCCCTCCCTCCCTCCCTCCTTCCCTCCCTCCCTCCCTCCCTCCCTCCCTCCCTCCCTCCCTCCCTCCCTCCCTCCCTCCCTCCCTCCCTCCCTCCCTCCCTCCCTCCCTCCCTCCCTCCCTCCCTCCCTCCCTCCCTCCCTCCCTCCCCGGCGCGGTCGGAGACGGCGACGTACATTTGACCATGACCATGTACACGTCGATGGTGCAGATGGGGGGCTGGGGGAGACGCTCGCCCTTCTCCAGGATGTCGGGGATCTCCCGCGTGGGGATGCCGTCGTACGGCTTCCCTCCGAACGTCATCAGCTCCCAGATAGTCACACCTGGATGGAGGGCGGGGGGGGGGGGGGAGTGGAGGTGGGGTGTAGGGAGTGAGAGAGATGGGCGTGGGAGGGAGTATGGGGAGGAGGGATGAGAGGAGAGAGGCACAGGAAACAGGATGTCTGGTCATTTTCTCCCGTTGGCCCGAGGCTGAGGGTGAACATTTGCATAATGAGCGCCGTCTCTGCCCGGATGTGTGTGAGGTCACCGGCGTGCCCCGCGTACCGTAGCTCCACACATCACTCTGGTGGGTGAACTTCCTGTAGTGGATGCACTCCAGCGCCATCCACTTGATGGGCATCTACATGGCGGACGGAGAGAGGGAGAGAGAGAGAGAGAGGGAGAGACAGAGAGAGAGAGAGGGAGAGAGAGAGATATGGAAACAAATTTGTGGAAACAAATACAAATGAAGACAGTGTGAGAGAAAGGTCAAAACCATTCAGCCTCTGCTTGTTTTGAAGTCCTGTACGGTACACAATATATACTTTTCGACTTCAGTTTCTTCTACAATCAAAATTAGATTGGAATTATGATTGTGAGCTAGTACAGTAGTCAGGATCGACCAGCCTATATCTACAGGTACACTCAACCTGCATTTCATGTCAAGTCTTTACAACACATACTTCTGGCCAATCGTTAAAAACCCTAATAACAACATTTTATCACCATCACAAAGCAATCAAGCAAAGGCTCCGGGTTGACAGCCATAGAAACAGGACCACTAGGATTGCCCTTACAGCAAATCGTATGATTTCCTTCTGGACTGTAGGACACAATTTTCACCCGTAGATACATGGAGCCAAGCAATTACCTTTCCCCTAGCTGCAATATCACTGCTCTATTAGCCAGCCAGCCTGGTGTGTCAGAGAGCCTGTCACTCTCTCCTCCCGGGACGGCCGGGAGAGGAGAGATGAAACGCGTCGAAATGTTGCTTTATTATCTTGACCTCCACAGAGGGATGGGTGTCTCTGATTAGCTTGATGCTCACAAACACCCCGCCCAGAGAAACACACACCTGTCCAAACACGGACACACACACACACCCGCAATCTTTGACTCACACATACATGCAGACTCAAACCCAAACAATCCCCTTCTTTCTTCTCCACATCTTACACCCAGACTTAAACACCCTCCCTCCCTCCCTCCCTCCCTCCCTCCCTCCCTCCCTCCCTCCCTCCCTCCCTCCCTCCCTCCCTCCCTCCCTCCCTCCCTCCCTCCCTCCCTCCCTCCCTCCCTCCCTCCCTCCCTCCCTCCCTCCCTCCCTCCCTCCCTCCCTCCCTCCCTCCCTCCCTCCCTCCCTCCCTCCGTCCCTCCCTCCCTCCCTCCCTCCCTCCCCCTTCATCTCACACACACACACACAGGTGTCTGGGCGTCTGACCTTTCCCCCGTCTGCGTTGTACTCCTTCTCGTCTGCGTCCAGCAGGCGTGCCAGGCCAAAGTCAGTGATCTTGATGTGGTTGGGGGACTTGACCAGCACGTTCCGGGCAGCCAGGTCTCTGTGGACCAGCCTCCTCTCTTCCAGGTACATCATCCCCTGAGAGAGAGAGGGGGAGGGAGGGGGAGGGAGGGAGGGAGAGGAAGGGACACAATGTGACTCCATGTATTTCAGTTTTTATTATTGGATCATTATCATTGTCATCGTCATTGTCATTGCCATCGTTATAATCCCCGTAAATAGCCATCGTCATCATTGTCACCATTACCATCACTACGCTCATGCAGTGAGCTGTGTCTTCTAAACAATAATGCAGTGACGCTGGAGGAGGCTAAATTAAAAACAGCCTTACCCTCACCCCCCCCCCCCCCCCGGCCAACACTCCTAGCTGTCACTTTCCAGGGTCAGCGCCTGGACACCCGCCCCCTCCAGCTCCCCCCTCTCCTCCTCTCCAACACAGGTAATTACATCTGAATGTGTGATTATCATAGGGCCATGAATCATCAAATAGGGCCCCTACCTGCACAAGGAGGGAGACTGACCCTGAGACACACACACAGACAAACGCACACACGTAGACCCACACCCGCACACACTGATTAGGTGTCAGACAGATTTGCAGTCCAGACCTGGGTCCATCCAGGGGGACAGGTCAGAGAGCTGAGGGCCCTCTGACACAGCAGAGAGAAGGGATGGAGGACCACACCACCGTTAGACTGGGGGGGCTTCATTTGAAAGTTCTCACACAGCACTCCGTCTGTGTGTGTGTGTGTGTGTGTGCGTTCGTCTGTTTGTGTGTGAGGAACAAACAGCCAAGCCTCACTTCCTAAATCCCTGTGGGGGTGAGCGTTTAAATGAGTCCGAATTTCTCACTTCAATCTCGAGTGTTCCCTGCAAGTGAGGCTATTTTCAAGATGGTTAGGCTTTGACAAAATTGATGTCCTGCCAACACATTAATGTTGATTACAAAGACCAATGAGCGGAGCACCACAGAGGAAATCACAGAGCCTTGAGTCAGGCTAGCTGCTTTGTTTTCTGCCTTAATTTGGTGCTCAATGGGCTGGATGGACCATCAATGCACGCCCTCCCACACGCGCACACGCTCACACACGCACACACGCACACACACGCACACACACACACACACACACACACGCCAGCAGAACCCCCACCCAGGCAGGCAGGCAAGCAGAGGAGGTATTATTGTGCATTACTCTGGATGTTAAACAAGAGGCTGCCTCTTTGCAGTCAGATCAATACAGCTCTGACAGCGGGAGGAGGAACGGCTACTGCAATCTGCCGGGCAGACAATGAAATATCCCGACAAGCCAGACGCCACCGCCTCAGAGTCATTGCCTACTTTGGAACACTCACGCAGTAAAAAGCCAGCGCACATAGAAACGTGTACATATCAGTGTCTGGCACAAAGGGCTGAGTCAAGGAGATTGTGCTGAGCGGTTTGGAGGAGGCCCAGAGGAGCAGGAGGATGGATGGAAGGAGCACACGTCTGGCACGGTGAGGGCCGAGGCCTCATCCCACCATCCCTGGGACGGGCTGCTGGCCCCGCCCCACCAGCCCCGCCCCACCAGCCCCGCCCCACCAGCCCCGCCCGACCAGCCGCCCAACATCCACATGGAAAACACAGACACCTACACAGGACACATGGGGAGCAAACACGATGAACGGCACATGTTGACACCCCTCTGACGCTCTCCTGTTCTCCCCCTCTCCTCTTCTGCTCCTTTCCCCCTCTCCTCCCCTCCTCCCCTCCTCCTCTCCCCCCCCCTCCCCCTCTCCTCCTTCCTGCTTTCTCTTCTCTTCTCCTCTCCCCTCTCTTCTCCTACCAGGTCAGCGCATGCTAAGTGGCTCCACCCCAACTGGGCAGGCATATAGTGGAGCCATGCCAATACAATTACAATGGGCCGGGACAGGGGGGCTGGTGGGTCCCCTCTGAAAGTGTATTTAAAATAGATTACTCCTGGGGCTCCGGCAGCCGATCAATAGAGATGCTGATTACAATAAGCCTTGAGACGGCGGCGGCGGCGGCCGGCGTAATATTTATCCTCTGTGTCTATATTGGGAGGCACCGGGAATCGATGGTGCATATATGGCCCATTAATACACTCCATCCTCCTGGTGATGAGGCTAAGAGAAAAGGACGCAGCCGCAAATGCACAATGAAGTTGAGGAGCCAATTAATTTTCACCCCTGTGGGGTGATAAACACTGCAGGACATGACTGTTGGGACGGTTTGGGGAGGCGGGGGAGGGTGGGGAGGGGGGGGCAGAGTGATGATTGATGATGTTTCAACGGTGTGGCTACGTGGTGAAGCCTCAACGCTTTCAGAGGTTGGCAGAATTGTATCGAGGCCATGCTGTAGCATGTAGCATGTAGCAGAGACATGTCTAAGGTTAGAAGGCACATTGGTTTGTCAGATCTGCATGTGCATCCCAACGTCGGCTCTCTGTGGCTCTCTGTGGCTCTCTGTGGCTCTGTCTACTTTCCTCTCTGCCCTCTCTGCGGTATAGGAACACCACGGGTCTATCCGAGCTCTTTTCAATATCCACTCACGTACCCACTTAATATTCCAGGTAATAAAGTAATCCAATTGTGATTATGCAAAGCATCCACCTTGGCGCTGCTCTCCGCAACCTCCGGGTGGTGTGTGTCACTATCAGTATTCTGGTGTGTGTGTGGGCCTGACATTCTGCAAAGGGAGTGTACTAACACCCCCCCCCCCCCTCCCCTCCCCCGCCCATCCACCATTCCCACAATCCCCCCCCCCCCCCGCCCCTGTGCTCTCAAACAACCAGATTATCATCCATCGGGGAGCACTTGATCACAACCACCCCCCAAACACTGACCTTGAAGAGCGCTGTGTATGTGTGTGTGTGTATCTTGGCAACTTTGTGTGTTTATGTGTGTTTGTGTGTGTCTGTGTGTGAGCCGTGTGTGAATGCACATTTTTGGGAACAGTGTGTAAGAGTTGTCTGTGTGTGGGAGCTGTGCTGTAGTGCATGTTTGTGTGATCCGAGCATGTGTGTGTGTGTATATGGGTGTTATTTTTTATTTTTTTGTGTATGTGTATGCATGCCTTTCGAATCCACGTAAACAAGTGTCTCTGCTTCTATAAACTGTGTATGATTTGTTGGATTTCATGATGGTTTTTTAGTCCATCATGATAACCAAACAGGAGCGAAACTCACTTTTACCCTGGATGCTGTCCTTTTACTGACCAAGGTAATAATCCTTACTTACGGCAGGTCGATATGAGTTTACACATGTGAAATATGAAAGAACAAAAAAAAAAAAAAAAAAATTGAAAAAGGACAAGAGAGAACAAAGACACACAGACTTGAAGAAAGCACCTTTTCCTGAAAGCACACTTCAACATCTGAATGTGGGTTTTCCGCCGTGTATCGAGTACCGTCCTTGAGAAGCAAAACACAAAGCGCCAGGTCAGCATCCTGCATTGTATGTGGAATAGCACGCATGGAGCTCCTCTGTGCCCAGCATTTACGCCGACATAAGCTACAAAGGGACCCGGGGCTGGCAGCAGAGTGGTCAGCACCCCCCCCCCACAGCCTCCTGCCTTCCCCTTTGACCGATCAGGGCTGAGCTGTCTCCCACCTCGTCTGGGGGCTAGCTAGAAAGATCACACTACCACAAGACTCAGGGACGCGGCAGTAATGAATGAAAGAGAGCCAATCAGCGAACGGGAGGAGGTCCTGTAGAACAGCGGGAGAGGAAGGGAGGGGCTCAGCGGGAAGGGTGAGGGATGCTGGGAGGAAGGGAGATAAAAGAGAGGAGGAGGGCGGGCGAAAAGAGCGGCAGGCGAGGAACACCTCCGGTCTCAAAGGGGCTTGGGGGAGGAAGTGCGAGGGCTCAGACAGGAAGGGTTTGGGGGTGAAGGGGGGGGGGGGGGACTGCCGGAGTTGGATCTCACTGGCCACGGGGGGGGGGGGGGGGCGGAGACGGGTGAAGGAATTCCTCTGGCGTAACAGAGGCAAGCAGCTGCCACTGTTGAGCCCTCGTGGGAACCATCTGTGTGCAGGCCCACAGAGTGTCTGTTTCCATAGGGACCGATAAGAGCGCAGCACCCCCCCCACGCACACACATCCCCTTCGTGTGGTAGTGAACACACAACAATGTGAGCAGTGTGGGGCGGGGTGCGTGCTGGGGGCTGTGTGGGCTCTGATAAGGTCTGCCACAATGGGCCTGTTCAGGTGGCACAGCCTGCTGTTTGTCATGTGCCTGTATGTGTGTGTGTGTGTGTGTGTGTGCTGTGTTTGTGTGTCTGTGTGTGCAGCCAGGGACCGAGCTGGCAGACCCCTCTGCATAACCAAACCTTTGTGTGTGTGTGTGCGTGCGCGTGTGTGTGATACTGCAGAGTTGTGTGTCTCATGCACTTGGTTAATTCATCACCCATCTGCATGCGCACACTTATTCAAAAACCCATCGCAAGGCTTCTGGAGCTGCAGAACATTGGCCGGGCCAACAGTGACACATAGCCCAGCTCACTGCTGTTGTCACATCTGGTGAGGGCCCCATTGACCACCCATCCAGCCCCTCCACATCCACCCAGAGAGCAGAGCGCTCTCATCCATCTCTCCAGACACCGCTGTCTCCTCGCACCGCTGGTTCGAATTTACGAAAGGAAAAAAAAAGGGAGAAAAAGGGTTGGGAGCATGATATACGGAGAGGCCTGAAACTGACATTGGTCTGCCTCTTCATGATTTCAGATTCTCTGGTTGTGACCCAAGCGAGGCATGTGAGAATGCTGGAACGGCAGGCACCTCAGAGGAACAGGGACCCTCACAAATGTCACGGCGCGCGCGAGCGAAGGCAATAAAATGTTACCTCAGCAGAGACTCGAGATGCGCAAATGTCAATAACTCTGTTGCGTTCCGGGAAGAGATTATCGTGCTAGGGAGAAGAGGGCGGGAGGGGTTGGGGGGGGGGTTGAATAGAAAGTGTTGCTGTGAGAAATATTAAATCAATACCTAATCGCAAATCAAACAGTTGGCATCTCAATTGGATGATTACACTTTGGTGGAGGCAAAATGGAGGGACGTCAAAACGCCCTCTAAACGGCAGCGGAGTCCTTTGTAACCGTGACAAATCGATAAAACAACCACAGTGACGTATTTAAGACGCAACCTGACACAACTGACAGCATGATAGCCGAGGAAGCTAAACACCCACTCAACTAGCCAGAGGGCCAGTTATGATACTGGCGCCTCCATTAGCAGCTTTTAGGTGCGCTGAAGGACAGCTGGTCCGGCTTCCTAACGCTGCCCCATGCTCTGAACACCCTCAAGTCTTCACAACCTCAGTCGAAGAGGTTGCAAGGAACAGGATGAATCGAAAGCACATAGCAATTAGAACAAAGATGAGCTCTATTCTACTCCGTTCCATATCCTGTAATAGGTGTAATTTGGACGACAAGTATGGTGACATTTCTTCTTTGTTCTAATCGCAGACCTCCTCCCCTCCACCTCACGCTGGAATATTCCGGAGAAAGGAACATGGTGTTCACTGAGACACACTTTCTCTCACACGTAGACACACACGTCCAACACACACACCACAACATAATTGATCTGACAGAATTTGCCAAGAACCCTCCAGTTCCCTCTGAGCAACTACGCCGCAAACTCCCTAACTCTGACCACAAAGCAACACAACATTCTTGTGGTGGAACCAATGAATTTACAATTCAAATATTAATAAAGCATAAAGAGGCCCTGGAGGGCCTCTGGAGAGCATGGATGGTTTCTGCAGAGCAGCTGGCCTTTCCACACTTCAGCATTCTAGCAATAGACAGGGGAGGAGTGACCAATCCAATCACACACCCCAATCCTGGGG
>NC_140372.1:9417500-9487500 GCF_054491055.1 Hypomesus nipponensis
AGTTGACGTGGAAGGCCGTGTGGAGGCATTGGAATGTGGGTGAGGGGGAGTGTGCACAGGTGGGAATGAGCGTGTCAACGAGTCCCGCACTCTCGTGCAAACACTCTCGAGCTGGGAGTGGGTCAGTAGTAGCGCGTGCGCTCTCCTCCACACACACGCACAGACAGGCACACGCATGCACACATACACACACCCATAAACACATACACACACACACACACACCGGGACAGGGGTATTCTCAGGCAGCCCCAGGCTGATAGATGAAGTGCCTTTAAATTTAGATTCTAAAGGAGCTGAGAGTAGCTCTGCTCTATAGAGTAGATTAATCTGGATGATGGCCGGGCAGAGGGGCCCTTTGGCACTGACAGAGCCCTGATTTAACACCCAGGACCCCAAGTAGTGCAGTAGATCTCCACTTCATAAAACCACTGGCCATTATAACCAGCCCAACATCCAGGCCCGGGACCCAATCAATACTCTCAGAGAGGAAAACTGCTCGACTCCATTCTTCTCCCTCTTTTCTCTCCGTTCTATTTTTCTCTGTTGTCATGACTCTCTTTTTTCTTTTCCCACCTCTCCCTCTTTTGTCTCTCTCCCTTTCACAGTTCTCTTTCTCTGTTCCAGCAGGGCAGAGGCTGTGGATTCTAGCTGCGGTCTTCGCCGGGGCTCAAATGTGCTTGGGATTCCTGTTTCCAGGGCAAACATGAAGAGGCGGCGAGCGAGGAGTGTGTGAGGAGTGTGTGTTTGGGCGTCTCTGTCATCTCCCTGAGCGCTGACCTCCATTATCGCTACCTGACCCCTCTCTCCGCCCCCACTCCACCACCCTCTCTCTCTCTCGCTCCCTCGCTCGCCCCTCTCTGTTCAACACATCAGCATTGCAACGGGTGAGAGACTGGAGAAGCCCCTGAGAAAGACGTAGACACGCGTGTGTGTGTGTGTGTGCGCACTTGACGTCTGTGTGCATGGACTCCAAGCAGTGTATTGAAGAACCGTGGATCAGAACAAATGGAGCTTTTTCATTTTTCCCTCTCATGTCTGTCAGGAGGCCTGGCTGTACACAAGCCTATGTAAACACATGAAGAGGGAGAGAGAGAGAGCGAGACAGAGAGAGACAGAGAGAGACAGAGAGAGAGAGAGCGAGACAGAGAGAGACAGAGAGAGACAGAGAGAGAGAGAGAGAGAGAGAGAGAGAGAGAGAGAGAGAGAGAGAGAGAGAGAGAGAGAGAGAGAGAGAGAGAGAGAGAGAGAAAAGGGGGGATGGAGGGAACAGCTTGTCGTCTGCATCTGGTCAACCTCTCCTCTCCTCTTCCCTGTCCCAGTGGCAGCCCGTGAGCCTGCCTTTAGATTGCTGTTTAAGAAACAGACGCCATGTTGGCCCTGGACGGACCCGGCCCTTCCGCTGGGAGTGAGGAAGGGGGCAAGGGGTGGGGTTGTGGGGGGGTTGGGGTGGAGGGAGGTTGTTTTTCAATTAGCTTTGGACCGTAAGCCCCACTCTTACCCCCCCTACCAGGCCTGGCTTAATTGCCCCTATCCCACCATCCCTCCACCCCCACCCTACCCCCATCCCGTCCAGATCTTGCTCAAAGGCAAGTCAAGGGCTTCTCTCATGCTCTCTCTCCACACACTCTTTTTGTCTCGCTCCCTTCCCTCCATCTCCCCCTTGTCATTTTGCCCCCTCCCTACGGTACTTTCCAGATTCAAATGGAACATTCAACTTGGCCAACATCATAGACAGACCCGGCCCTCTCTGTACTCTGAAACAGCTGTAGTTACCTCCTCATTATTCCAGTGGGAATGTGCATTCATAAGGGCTCATAACAAACATGTTACTGTGTTTTATTGACATGTTAAAAGTCCACATAAAATGACCCCATGCACAGAAACACGTGTGTGTGTAGAGGGCGTTGTGCTGAACATACTTACATCCATGAACTCCACATTAGCCTTGGGGCCGGTGGTCTCATTCAGAATCTTGATGGCGACCGGGATCTTCACGGTCTCTCCCTCTGGAACCCAGATCCCCTGAGATGGACAGGAACCCCAGTCAGAAAGGTTTTACACACACACACACAATCACTCTCTGCCAACACACACTTCCAGACACATTCACCCACATGCACTTTTGCCTATACACACACATGCCGTTACTTTACCTGCACACACACACACACACACACACACAGACAGACAGACAGACACACACAGACAGACAGACACACACACACACACACACACACACACACACACACAGTGACAAACAGAGAGACACACAGACACACACACACACACAGAGACACACAGACAAACACACAGACCTTGTAGACAATGCCAAAGGCACCAGAGCCCAGGATCTTGACTCTCTTTAGCTCAGTCTCCTTCAGGATGCGAAGCTGGGCCTGATTAGGAGCCGTACCACTAGGGGTGAGGGGCTCCACCAGCTGGAACACACACACACACATCCATGGTCAATACCGCCAGTGATCAATACAGTTCTTAATGAGGCTATAAGCCTATGAGGGTCTCTGTGTGTGGTTTATCACTCACATTATAATCCACCCCAGCACCAGTCATCCAACACGTTAATGAGACTATACATCAGTCAGTCAAGCGCACGGACACTGGCTCATTATGAGTGAAAACCGTCAGGCCTACTCCACTGCCACACACATACACACACTAACAGGGGCGCTATGGGTGACATTGGGCGTCCGGAGCAGCACAATGACACACATTAGGGGTCCTTGTTATCAGGGGCTGCTGGGACCAGGGATGCTCTTCCTGAGCTGGTGCTGATGAGCTAGCTGCAGGCAGGGCTGAAGGAGGGAGTGGAGCTAGTTATTCCGTGTGAGTGCTGAAGTGTTTCTGGGGAAAGGGAAAGAGATGCGTGAGCGAGCGAGAGAGAGAGAGAGAGAGAGAGAGAGAGAGAGAGAGAGAGAGAGAGAGAGGGAAGGGGGCGAGCGACGAGGGCGATGCAGTGAGAACGAGGAAGGAAAGGGATGGAAAGAGAGTGAGTAAGAAATCACGGGGAGAAAGTGATAGACTGGGGAGATGGAAGTAGAGAGGAAATAGGAAGGGCGAGAGAGAAAACAAGATGGAGGGAGAAAAAGGACAGACAGAGAATGAAAGTGAGACAGAATGAAGAGGAGAGGAGAGAGAGAGAGAGAGAGAGAGAGAGAGAGAGAGAGAGAGAGAGAGAGAGAGAGAGAGAGAGAGAGAGAGAGAGAGAGAGAGAGAGAGAGAGAGAGATAGAGAGAGAGAGAGAGAGAGAGAGAGGGGGGTGGTGGAGCAGCAGCAGATGGTGCAGGTCTGAAACTGTGGTTGTTTCATTAGGGCCAGGCTGGACTGAAGAGGAGGATAACAGGAGGAGTAAATAAGAAGCACTCTCTAGCCTATCCCAAGGCTCAGGGTACTTACCAGCAGTACACACACACACACACACACACACACACACACACCACATTGTCGAGACAGGCTTTATGAAAAAAAAAGTCCTCAGGAAGCAATGGAAATACAGATAGAGTGAGGCAGGGAGAAATCTCCCAGGGCATGAAGACTGATGCTCTCAACTTCACTGCTGTGACACCGGGCCCACAGCCCCGAGGCTGTGTGCGGTGACACCAGACCCACAGCCCTGAGTCTGTGTGCGGTGACACCAGACCCACAGGAATCAAGCACCCCGCTCAATCATCAATCAAAAGCAACCTACATATCATTCTGGTGTGTGTTTACTGTGTGTTTTAATCATTCAATAATTAAATCATGGCAAGCTAGTACATGATGATGAAGTGACGAGTCAAAGCAGTGTAGCTGGGGCCACCAGAGGCAGGGGAGGCAGGCGAGGCTGAGGGCTAACTGATCACATGCACCACAGAGGGATACCCTTTGCTTTACAATTCAATGTATGTAGCATAACACGTTAGAATAAATGAAATATATCAATAATTATGTCAGATTCAACGAGATATACACATATGCACATATAAGCATATATATTGTTAATTCTATTTTATATGGTAACAATCACTAATATGGCCTTAGCACCTTTGCATTCAATGTGACTGTGATGGCAGGTACAGTTTAATGGCTCCGAAAATGTGTTTAGTTTAATTATCTCCCAGACTACAGGACAAACCTTATGACACATATTTAGGATGAGTCATGGATTGATAGGCGTATAGCTCTTATTCAAACTGAGTTATTTGCTTATAAAAACACAACACTGTCTGGAAGACCAGTGCGGCAGTCTGAGTGTTGACACATTGCCATCTAAGGGAGCTGTTCACAACACTGGTGCTGAATGTCTGCTGGCTTGAGTCCTGCAGGGGAGCTGTCCACCACATGTGGTGCTGAAACTGAGTTTACCACTAAGAGAGATGGTAGGGGAATTCCACAGGGGTTGGAGGGGGGGGGGGGGGATGGCATAACCCCGTCTGCTCCAGCAGACGGGGTGAAAGGTTGGGGGGGCTGGGGTCAGGCTTGAACTGTGCACGCCTGGGGTAGTTGCACTGTCTCGCAGACAAGCAATTTGTTTCCTGGCTTCTTCAAAAAACCTGCTGCATGCATTTTTCATTGCCCCTGTACTGTGTCTTAAAAGGGAAACAGAGGCATATAAAAAAAATGAAAGAGAGCGAGAGATAAATAAAGAAGAGAAGCAGATAACAGATGGAGAGGGGTGGGAGAGAGGGGTGGGAGAGAGGGGTGAGAGAGAGGGGTGAGAGAGAGGGGTGAGAGAGAGGGGTGAGAGAGAGGGGTGAGAGAGAGGGGTGAGAGAGAGGGGTGAGAGAGAGGGGTGAGAGAGAGGGGTGGGAGAGAGGGGTGAGAGAGAGGGGTGAGAGAGAGGGGTGAGAGAGAGGGGTGAGAGAGAGGGGTGGGAGAGAGGGGTGGGAGAGAGGGGTGGGAGAGAGGGGTGAGAGAGAGGGGTGGGAGAGAGGGGTGGGAGGGGCGGGAGGGTGTGTTGCTCAATTGGCCATGCAACTCACTCACACGGCATCACGGTACCACATTCTGCTGCTGTGAAAACAGCGTTCTTATTACAGGTACACAGCTGAGACACAGGGCAGGTTCCTGTTCACATGAGAGGAGATCTCTCCTGAAGTCTATCTATCTCTCTCTCATTCTCTCTTTCTCTCTCTCTCTCTCTCTCTCTCTCTCTCTCTCTCTCTCTCTCTCTCTCTCTCTCTCTCTCTCTCTCTCACACACACACACACTCTCTAAAGGGCACACCCAGATTTTCTGGTTTGATCTCCATTCACGGGCTGTGTTCGACTCCATCGTTAGTGAGAACAGTCTAATCAGCTCCTCCTGCTCCACACTCTGAGAACCCCACCAGAGGAGATGCTGTGAAGTACATCAAAACCCTTTCAGCTCCCACCCCCTCTCCCCAGACCTCCTCCTGAAACCTGGCAACCCTCCTCCGCGCCTCGCTTAGTATGCTGCCCAGGTAGGTAGGAAGGCCTGCGTATGGAAACGTATGTATTGAGTCCATATTATGGGTTGAAAGGGAAAGTGTGTGGGTGCGTGTACTGTATGTGTGTGTGTTTGTGAGCGTGTGTGTGTGTGTGAGTGTTTGTATGCTCTCTGTGCGAGTACGCAGGATAATCAGACCGGGGCGGCTTGTCCCGCCTCGTCACCCATGACCACCCCTTATCTCCCCCCTACCCCCTCAAGCACACACTCACACATACACACACACACGCACGCACACAATGCCCCTCCCCCATGCAGTTTGCTGATGGGGAGCTGGTACATGAATGAGTCCCTTCAGACTAAACACTTCCCCCCTGTCCTGTCAGTGGCGCTGGGCGGCTGATGAAGACGGATGTGAGGGGGCCCCGCGGGGGTCCGTGCTGGCCTGGCGGCGGGGGGGGGGGGCGCTGGCGCCTGGGCCCTGACAGCTGTCTATAACGCTACGGCTCCACCTGGGCATTATCCAAACCCAGGCTGACAGCCACTGTCCTGTCTCTGTCGGCTGACTGCAGGGTCAGCTCCAGTCCCTGCAGCAAACGCGGCGTGCATATGTAAACACACCTGCACGCCCGCTCGTATGTGTTCGCGACATGCACACACACGCCTGCGCGCAGATACTGCAAGAAAGCTCCTACGCGCGTAACTCGCCCGCCCATGTACTGTAGACACACAGACACACACACCGAGCTCAACACACACTCTCACACACTTTCACATGTCCACATCTCTATTCCAGTCCTCGCTTCCTTGAATACCAAGTTTTGTTCTCTCACTTGGAACAGTGACTTCCTCAAGGCCAGATCAATGTGTGTGTGTGTGTGTGTGTGTGTGTGTGTGTGTGTGTGTGGGGGGGGGGGTTAGGGGCGAGGCGTGTGTGTGTGTATAGGGGGGAAGGGGGGGAGGTTTACAACACCAAGGTTAGGCTTCCAGCCAGTGTGCCTCCCTGCATCTCCAAACAGCAGCACAGCTCAGCCAGAGCCTTCCCAAAACGGCACGGTGACACGACCGCCTTGCGTTGCCCCGGATGACGCTCGTGCATCTCCCACTGGGTTGTTTCTCTCCACGGGTTCAATGGGGCCAAAATGGATCCCTGATTGGTCGGAGCGCCGCATGACCTCTCACCTCTGTCTCCAGGAAGCGCCGCAGAGCTCTCTTCTTCTTGATGCTGTTCCTGCGTACGTACACCGCCACGCTCAGCGCCACGATGACGACGATGAAGAGACCGCCGATCACGCCGGCTGCAATCAGAGGGGTCCTGCAGGGACCCCACGCACACACACACACACACACACGCACACACACACAGGCACAGAATCAACATAAGATGTTGTTTAAATTCATAGCGTCATGTTTTTGTCATCCGAACTAATTGGATTTTGGAATAGTCCCATGCTTTTGTGTGTGTGTGCATGTGTGTGTGTGTGTATGAGTGTGTGTACAGCTGACCAAAACCTCTCTGACAAGACTCATGTCAGGCTGAGATACATGATCTGACAGAGGCAAAGTGCTGTTCTTATCAACCTGCCATCCTATGTAGGCAGTGAGACCATTACTCTACTACACAAACACACACACACACACACACCCAGCTGTCTTACTATCTCCGCCCCCCATCTCGGCACTCATGGCACACCTTATCGTCCCCTCCATCTAACCACTTCAATTTCAACCTGCACTCACCCACAAAGACTGGCCTGATCAATCCCAACAGTGTCCGCGCCCGGAGGGTTCTGAGAAAAGGCTCCAAATTGCTATCTATTACATCCACTTCCCTTCCTCAAATAGGCCGAGCCTTCCCAACTTCCAAGCATGCTTATTGCAGACCCCCCCAGCCCCTATCCGACTCCCACTGTCTGCAACCGGTTTGTGGTCTGTGGGGCTCAATTGGTTTTGAGGACGGATGCTGTTGGTGTGTGTGTGTGTGTGGGGGGGGGGGGGGAATGATGGTGTTGAGGAAGGTGGGGGGGGTGGGGGGTGTGGGGGGGATAGCAGGGGTGTAGATTTTAGGCTTAATAAGTGACAGCTGGGCTCTCTGTGTTACTGTGGCCGAATCTGTGTTCTTTACGGTTCCTCTCTCGGCCAGTGTGTTTGTGAGCGAGGGGTGGCCGGTGGAGGAGGGAATGTAGCGGTGACCTCATGCTGGTCAGCCCCTGGACTTTGCTAAGCCCCAGAGGTCTTATTCATGTTCAAGAAAAGCACATCAAAAGCTGAAATAGCTGGGATAATCCCCCTCAAAAGCACCACAAAAAGCCCCAGAAGTTTGTTCAGGCCATCAACTGACACAAGACGTACTTGATTGATCCAGTGACATCCCAAAGTACCCCTGCATCTCCTCCCTCCCCAACTCCCCTGAAAAAAATTCTCTGAGTCTTTGTCCTGCTAGGTGTATCCTTACAAGACCTAACACACACACACACACACACAAGGCAACACACACTCACTGAAAAACAGCGACACACAGCCACACGGGTAAAAAAAACAAAGAGTTAGCGTATGTCTGTGATGAGTGGTTGAGGTAGCCTGTTAAGAGCGTGAGCGTGGTTAGATCTAATGGAGGTCTCATGTTCATGCAGCAGGGCAGGTCCAGGGTTCTGGGCCGTGACGGAGTGGCGCTACCACGATCGATTCCACCCTGCCCCAAAAAGAGCTTGAAATTTACAAAGGGGCCAGAGCAGGGTATAATGAGATATACGAGGACATGTGCTGAATAGGAATGGAAGAATTCAAAAGATTAGAGGGCAGTGAGGCAGGGAGAGAGAGTGAGACGAGGGGGCGCACAGAAAGGGGAGAGAGGGAGGGGAAAAAAGGGAGAGAGAAAGAGAATGAAAGAGGGGGAGAGAGAGAGTAATGGGGGGAGTCAGGGGAAGACAGATAAAGGAGAGAGCGTGTCTGTGTGCGAGAGAGAGAGAGAGAGAGAGAGAGAGAGAGAGAGAGAGAGAGAGAGAGAGAGAGAGAGAGAGAGAGAGAGAGAGAGAGAGAGAAAGGCAGATAGAGAGAGAGAGAGGATCAAGACAAAGAGAATTTGTCAGTTGGAAAGATGGTGTCCTACACTAGCTGCAGTGAGAGATTTCCAAGGGGTGGAGCTCACCTGTCCATCATGCCAACGCAGTCTTGAAGGCGGGGCCCGATGCACCTGGGGAGAGGAAGAAAACAGACAACCTGCCCATCAAGACACCTCAGCTCATCTCCAAATCAAACCCTGCCTCCACTGGAAAACATTCGTAGATCGTCATCGAGTATATGTGCTTCAAGATAATGCTTTGAGGTTAGATGCACCACACCCCATAAAAATACACTCCCAAAATAATTTGGCCCCGGCTGCTGTGTGAGTTTTAATTAGCGTCCAATATTAGAGGAGGTGTAACCGTCGACAGTTGGAAGTGATAAGAACAGGGGGATCGCTGCTCATTAGTTCCAGCCTGTTTCCGGAGGACTGTGATCAGCGTGACACAGAGAAAACCGACAGGGATGTTGGATGCTGAGCAAATCACACATCAAATGAGCTCTGACCAAGTTATCCCGTCCTCCGGTAAAAACAACAACACATTGGTTCTTTGTAACAGGAGTCATTAGACTGCACCGCGAGTCTCTTTGTCTCCAGTCAGCTTTCATGAGAGGGACACTGGAGGTCCTCCCTCGTTCAGCCTCACCTCAAGGACACAGTATCTCCATCTCAACATGTTTGTAAATAGCATAGTTTCTAAATAAATATCCAGTCAAATAAGAGAGATGTTCAACTCCACCCGCCTCTCCTGATGAAGCATGTAAGACTGGAGTAGCAGACAGGCTGTGGAGAACTCATCTCACCCAGGAGATCTTGTTTACGATTACATTTGTCCTTGTTTGGGGTTTCCTGCCGTGGGCTAAAAGTTGATTCTTTCTTCGCTCTCGCTGTCTCTGTTCTCTTGTCTCTCCTGGTCTCTGTCTCTCTTCTCATTTTCTTCTGTCTCTCTCACTCTCCTTCTCTCTCTCTCCCCCCCCCCCCTCTCTCTCTCTCTCTCTGAGAGACGAAGAGTTCAGACAAAGAGGATCTTTAGTGGTGTTGAGAGACTGAATGTGTGGGTTGATGCGGTGTCCTCTGGAAACAGCCTACTCACTCTTGTCCTGCGCCATTGACTCTTCTCTCCAGATCTACATCCATGGTCACGCACACACACACAAGCACAGACACACACACACATGCACATTCACAGACAACACACGCACACGCCCAGACACACACACTGAGCAGGGCCTCTTCCCTGACTCTAATCTAAAGTGCTCGTTGTCAGATGAGGGGCGGGATAGGAAGACGAGGCGTGATGGAGCCATCGTCACGACAACTCGCCTCAGTAATCACAGGGCGCCACAGGGAGGATCAGTGGGCACTGACTGCTACCGGCGGCAACCGCTGTCACAGAGGAGATGAAGGGATTGGGAATGCTGTGTCATAGGGAGTCGCCGGAGTCAGTCAGGGCGTTGATATAAAAAGAACGATAGAGGGAGAGAGACAGAGGCAAAGAGAGAGAGACAGAGAGACAGAGAGAGAGAGAGAGAGAGAGAGAGAGAGAGAGAGAGAGAGAGAGAGAGAGAGAGAGAGAGAGAGAGAGAGAGAGAGAGAGAGGTGGACAGATGCTGATCCACAGCACAAACTTGTGCTGTGAGTACCAGGCCCTCCCTCTCTTCCTCACTCCCACTGTTTCCCCTCCCTCCCTCCCTCCCTCCCTCCCTCCCTCCCTCCCTCCCTCCCTCCCTCCCTCCCTCCCTCCCTCCCTCCCTCCCTCCCTCCCTCCCTCCCTCCCTCCCTCCCTCCCTCCCTCCCTCCCCTCCCCTCCCCTCCCCTCCCATCCTCCCTGCGAGACAGGCTGGTAGGTTCCGGGTGGCTGGCTCTGTAAACTTGTGTCCAGGGGCCTGATATCCCACATGCCCTCTGTAAACACCCTCTAATATATACACATCCACCCACACACAGACCCCCCCAGTATCTCTCGCGTATCTCCCACGCGCATGTCCTTACCCCTGGGTGCAGTTGGCGTGGCAGGGATGGCACTCGTTGTTGGCCTTGGCGTATTTGAAGATGAAGCTGTTGGCCCCTTGCAGGCCATCGGGGCATTTCTCCACACAGTTGGGGCCGTCTTTGAAGTGCAGACACTTTACACACTGATCTGGACCCTGGCAGGGGGGAGAGGCAGGGGAGAGGGATAAAAGGTGGCGTAGCAGGAGGGAAGGAAGGATATGAGCGAAGACAGGGATGAGCAGAGGAAGGAGAGGGGAAGTAGAGAGAGGGGGGAGGACGGAGGGGGGAGGGGGGGTCCATAAATATGTGAAAAAGAGTGAGAGCAGACAGATGGAGAGGAGGAAAGAGGGAGAGGGAGAGAAGGAGATGAGGATAAGGGGATGGGCGGCGTGCGGAGAGGGAGAAGGCAGACAAGGGGGTGAGAAGGACGAGTGGATATATCAAGCATTGCCACGGCCTGTTCTCCCACAGCCCACACACTAGGAGGAAGCTGCCCTGAGCAACAGGCTGGATTCACTGCTGTGAGACAGAGAGCAGAGGCCAGAATCATCCGGAATGGAGTTGGGCCTTTACTGTCTCCAGTGTGCCGCTTAAGCAAAAATGATGTTGCAGTTGTTTTATGTCCATTATGCTGGCATGTGGAGAGAATGACTGTGTCTGTGTGCGTTTGTGTGCGATTGTGTGTGCGCGCACGGGTGTTTATTGTTTAAAGGATCAACATCAGCTATCGCCAAAGTGGGACGAGCTAATCTTCCTGGGGTCCAACAAAAAGAGAACAAATAAATAAATCACGCGCGGGTGTGTGCGCTCATGTGTGATGGGGCGCATGTGCACATATTCATGAGGTCTATGCGAGGATCGCTTGGCACCTCTGGGTTTCTGACACGCTGGATGGTTAATGATGTATGTTTAGTCAGCGAACAGACAGTCTCGCCGACTCTCTCAGAGTCTGAGGAGATGACAGCTTTAACCACTCTTCATCAATAAACATTACCCCCCGACTGTGTGTGTGTGTGTGTGTGCGCGCATGACTGGGTGTGCGTGCGCGTGCGAGGGGAGACAGTGAGTGTGTACAATCACGTCCACGAGGGAGTGTGTGTAAGAATATGTGCCTGACCGTTTTGGTGTGTGTGTGGGTGTGGGGGTTTGGGTGCGAGAATGATTGACTCCCGTGTTATTTACTGCTGAACCATGAGGGGACTGCTGGGGAGACAGTACCCTGGCCTCATCGTCAAGGAGAGCTCCCTCAAGAGACGCTCATAAAAGGTTATTTACACAAGTATCGAGTTCAACAAATACGCCTTTTAACATGGGCCTGTAAACAGGTCCCGGGACAAGTAGGTATATCATGGAGGCTAACGGTTCATCTCCAGATGTATGCTGCTGTCAGCAGAGCGTATATAACGCAGGGTTAAAGGCCTCCTCGGCAGCATCTCATGGCAGAGTGATTTAGCTCAACCTTGGAGTGTTAGTACAGAGAATTGTATAGGAATGGGGTGGCATTTTAAAGGGAAATTCTAGCATTTCAAGAGGCCAGGTGAGATGGGTGAATGACTTCTGGGGGAGGGGGGGGGCTTCTGTGAAAGGGCATGAGCAGTATAACACACACACACACACCCACACACACACTGATCTGCAGCCAACAGGAGTGCATCTGGTCTGACTGTATAACCTACAAAACAACCTTCGTCTACAGTGAGTATCACGGCAGGGAGCACATCTCCAGACATATTTCACTTTTCTTGTTAAGACACTGGTAAGACGTGACGTTCAGAGGGGAGGCTCATGCTTGCTGGTCCAGACCCCCAGGCAGGGCTGGTGAGTGTCGGGGCTGACCCCGGGGAGGGAGGGGCTTACCGGGCCCAGGCAGGTCATGGTGGTCCCCTCAGCCTTCTCACACTGGCTGTCACACTCCAGACATACAGAACCATTGGCAAACTCCCGCACTTCCCTGAGATAGCGAGAGAGAGAGCGAGAGAGTGAGAGACACGGAGAGAGAGAGAGAGAGAGAGAGAGAGAGAGAGAGAGAGAGGGGAGAGAGAAAAAGTTGATTCCACGGGCTGTAAATAGTAAACAGAGACAAGCCACCGCAGGGATGCTAGCTAGCCGAGCGCCGTAAAGCGCCATGCTGATAAGCATGTGGACTGATCCAACTTAAGACCTCCGTGGGATGATGTGCATCCAATCAGCACAGTAGAACTCAACGAGTGAGTGTGGGGGTATGTTTGTATGTGTGTGTGTGTGTGTGTGTGTGTGTGTGTGTGTGTGTGTGTGTGTGTGTGTGGGTATGTGGGTGGGTGTGTGGGTTTGGGGGGGGAGGAGTGGTCCTCAGGGCGTAGTGAGACTGTTTGATAAAGTTAAAGGCTTAGCTAGGTCAATACGCTGACAAAGGGCCTCATGAATAATGACAAGGTTTCTAATTCACGAACAAACACTGGAGCTGTTGCAGGAGATATGGCTGGAGATGGGGCTGGTTCCAGGGCTGGGGCTGGGGCTGGGGCTGGGGCTGGGGCTGGGGTTAGGGCCATGTCCACTGCCTCAGGGCTGGAGAAGGGGGGGGGAGTGGGTGGATATATCGACACACTTCCCTCTTATTGTTTGTGTACACATCAGCACATCATCAGATGAGGCCTTTGAGGCGGCTGATGGCAGCAGGAACAAACGAGGGGGAGGAGAGAAGGAAAAAGAGAGAGAGAATGGACAGTGAGTGTGCAAGTGAGTGTGTGTGTGTGTGTGTGTGTGGGGGGGGGGGGTTAGTTGTCAATACTGAGTGTAGACGATCAAAAACAGTCTACAGATGAGAGGGGTCAATATGGAGTACAGTGCAGTTAGAGACTCCGCAGGGGGATTCGCTGCGCTACAAACAAGCTCTTGTTTCTCACAGCTTGGTGGCAACGCACAGGACCAGTACCAGGAAGAAGACCACAGGAAATGCTAATGTAATGCTAACGTGGCTCCCTTTGGATTTGGCGGATTCCTGCTCGATACACGATCGTGACTGGAGTCAATAGTTGTACGGTGGTATGGTGGAGTTAGACCCCAGTGTCCTGTTTCACTGGAGAGGACTGGGGTTGCTTTGTGGATGGCAAACACAACACGTTTGTGGTAGAACGTGTTCAAGCAGAATCAGTTCAGACTGACAAGTGTCCATGACAGGATCTGGTGCAGGTTAGTTCACCCTCCATGGGGGCCAGATGTGTTGTCAGTGATTGCATCACAGGTCCAACCCTCCAAAACGAGCCTTTCCATTGGCCGCGTAGCGGCGTGCAGCCGTAGGTGCGCAAAACGCCATGTCACTCTCTACCTAGCCCGCCCTCGCCCTCTCTATACCGCCCCACACCTCTTTTTGTTCCTGAACTCAATTACATTTTTCTTCAGGAAGCCATGTCCAAGGGAATGGTTTTGAAAGGGATGGGTGGCGGAGAAATATTCTTTTGTTCGGGGGAAGGATGAAGCAGACAATGGTTTCCACGGCGGCGGTCCCCAGAGGGGTGAGCGGAACGCTGCTTTCCTTTCTCCTGGTCAGGTCTCCGCGCCGCTGGGCATGTGGACCTACCGGGAGAGGGCTGGAGGGGGATTAACGGTATTTTAGCAGGAGTTTAAGGGGGATAGTGCAGCCGTTCAGCCGTCTGCCACCCCCCCGGGCCAAACCCGACTGGATGCTGCCGCCCGTCCAAGCCCACGCATGCAACTTTTTAATTAAACACTTTCAAGGTTTTCTAATCCTCCCTCTCCTTCCCTCCACGGACTCCAGCTCAGGAGCTGTCTCTTTTCTCTCTTTCTCTCAAACACCCCCCCCCCCCCAACAACCCCCCCCTCCCCCAACAACCCCCCCCCCCACCCCCTCCACCATCTCCCACCACGCCCACCCCAACGTTTTTTTCTCTCCCGCTTTCGTACAAAACGTGAAGAAATGAGCAGCCCCTCATCTATTATCCACAGCCACATGAATGTGCAGTCAATCAAACCTCGCTGCAGGGCTCCTCAGCGGGGACCACACCGGTCTGTGCGCGTGTGTCGACATGTCTGCTGTGCGCGTGCTGGGATGTATGTATTGCATACTGCGTGCATCTCTGCACCTGTCACCGGTGGCACGCACGCGCATACGCGTCTGAGCGCGCTCAGATCAGACGTTCATGTCCGCGTGCGTGTGGCACTCTCCATCTCGTCCCACATCTCTCCCCTCTCCCTTCAAAGCTGGGGGCTTTTGGTTGGTTTGTTTTTGAACCCCTCCCACTTCAAAGCTGTCCTCCCAGCCAGCCAATGAGCAGAACAGCTACATGGTACACATGACCTGTGTAACCTGCACCCCCCCTCCCCCAACCCCCCCCCCTGCCCCCCATTCCACTGGGAAGAGTCTCAGCTCCCCACATTAGTGTGTATTTCACTCTGTTGGTTGCTTCTTCTACCAGCCCCATGTTGTGACATGGTTATTGTGATTCACGACATCGCCTCATTGAACTGAGAGCCAGGGTACCAAGAGGAGGTGCGACCTGGGACTCCACGCTCTGAACAAGTCCCCCTACAATCGATGCTGGGCCTTTTGAAGTGTTTCCATTCCTGATAAAGGAGGCAGGTTCCTGAATGCAAATATCTACATTGAGGAAAAACATTCATGGATTCCTTTGGGAACATTCCAACCTCATTACAGTACATGTCAGTCATCTCCCACATCATTGGAGGGGGTACAGGATCTCAGGGTGCCAGCTTCCTGTCCACGGGGGCTGTGATTGGTCGACTCACCCATCAAAGAGGTTGCAGGTCTCCACACAGGTGCGTCCCCGGCTGTAGAAGCGGCAGGAGAGGCACTGGTCAGGCCCCGGACCCCAGCACCCGCCGTCCGAACACAGGCGGTCACACACCATCCGCTGGTGAGCTGTTGGGGGCAACACACATGCACACACACATGCACACACTCTGATTGAGAAACATTGAGTTGTACAGCATTTTATCCAGGTATAAGTTATGGTGGTAGAAGGGATGTCAAATGAGTGGTATCAACAGAGTGGGTAGATTAGTATGCAACACGTCAACAACTGCTGAAGGCCACAAGTGCTATAGCCCAGCATTAAAGTGGAAGTACAACAATCAATTGTGCTGCACTGTCAACCTTCTGTCTCCTGATTTCAGGACCCAAGTGACACCCATAGACCCTCCCCAGCCCGTCCCCCCTCCCCAGCCTCCCCCCCCCTCCCCAGCCCGTCCCCCCCTCGCCAGCCAGACCAGTCCTAGACCTTGGTCGATCACAGGAGAGGAGAGTAATGAAGAGACACCAGTAACAGAGCTATCGATCCAAGCACACACACACACACACACACACTCATCAACACTCTAATGACCCTGACAACCACTTGGCAGGGACGGCCACGCCTCTCCGTCTCTCTTTTTCAATTCGTTTTCAGTTCAATTCAATGGACTTTATTGGCCTGAAAGAATAAATGTTCATTATCAACCAAAGCCTTTTGCATACGTATATTTATACACACACATACACACACACACACACACACACACACACACACACACAGATATACCACCCCAACCCCACCCCTTTCACCTGTCCATCTCTCTCTCTCTCTCTCTCTCTCTCTCTCTCTCTCTCTCTCTCTCTCTCTCTCTCTCTCTCTCACTTTCTACTACACCTCTGTGACGTAGGCCACCACAAAGTCCTTTGGCAGACAACTATCATGTCTATCTGGGGACACAGTTGTGTCACGTGTCACATGCATGGCTTTCAGAGCCACATCCTCGTGGCTAGCTGTACTTACACTCGCAGCGCCCTGAGCCCCAATGGACCGGGGCCTCCAGTTAAGGAGATTAAAGTACTGTTGCACCAACAATTCTAAGACCTTTCTTGTGTGTCTGCGTTTAACAGGAAGAGTAATAGACTTTGCCTTCAGTAACTACTGTAAGTTTTGTAAGTATGGCCATTCTATAGAAAAGCACAGCACATACTCATTTTCGCATGAGCGTTCAAACTCCCTCAATAGGCACATTGTCGAGGAAAGAGCTGAATCAGGGCTTCGGTGTTTATAGGGCGTGGGGAGGAAGGGATAGTACTGTCTTGGAGACCGGTGAATGTGTGCGGGAGCATGAAATGCTCTCACAAGCGAGGATGTGAGCAGTCTGCATGTAGGCCTGCATGTGTACATGCCTGGGTGCGTGTGTGTTTGTGGTATACAAGTGGCTGGTGGAGTGTGTCATCGTGTGTCGGCGTGTGGAGGGGGGGGGAGTTGGGGGAGGGTTCAACTCACTGCACTCCTGGGGGTCCCTGTTGTTGCGTATGAGGACCTTCTGGCTGGTGGTGCGGAAGAGGCTGGTCCAGTTGACGGTGTTGTAGAAGCACAGCCGGCTGTTGTTGGAGATGTACACGTTCCCGGCGCTGATCTCGTCCAGGGACTGGAACTGGAGCGAGGAGATCCAGCGCTGCTTCAGGATCAGCAGGGAGATGCTGCTGGCGCTGGCGGAGAGAGAGAGACGACAACACACGGGAGACGTGAAGGGGAGACACGAGCCCAGAGATGAATGAGGAGGGGGCGAGGGCTCATCCTGAACGGAAAGGATGGCGTGGGCGGAGGAGGAGGAGGAGGAAGGGAGAAGGCACGGGGGGGGGGGGGGGGGGGGGGGGTGCGTTTTGGCAGCGAGTGTGGAGTGGCGCCGCGGCGTTTGAGGAAAGCAGAGGAGGCACGTCCACTCGACCTCGGAGCACCTCCCTGTGGATGTGCTCCCTATCAGCTCATCCACCTCCCTGTGGATGTGCTCCCTATCAGCTCATCCACTTCCCCTGTGGATGTGCTCCCTATCAGCTCATCCACCTCCCTGTGGATGTGCTCCCTATCAGCTCATCCACTTCCCCTGTGGATGTGCTCCCTATCAGCTCATCCACCTCCCTGTGGATGTGCTCCCTATCAGCTCATCCACCTCCCTGTGGATGTGCTCCCTATCAGCTCATCCACTTCCCCTGTGGATGTGCTCCCTATCAGCTCATCCACCTCCCTGTGGATGTGCTCCCTATCAGCTCATCCACTTCCCCTGTGGAGGTGCTCCCTATCAGCTCATCCAGCTATCCAAACAGAGCATGCATCAGAGGAGCCGTGAGCGGAGCATCAAAGAGGCTGTATGGAGATGGGGGAGGCTGCCCAACTTAGATCATTACCGCTGAGGGCATCCCAATAGGAATCTGTGCTGTGTGTGTGTGTCAGTGTGTGTGTGTGCTTGTGTGTTTTTGGACATGTGTTTTTGTGTCAGTGTGTCCATGTGTGTGTGCGTGTGTGTGCTGTAACAGGAAGAAGAGATGAGAGAAAAGGAGGAGGTGGGTGAACTTGTTTACCTATACAGCGATCTGCCCCCTATGGTTGCCAGGTTGGAGAAGACGCCGAGATCTGTCATGTTCTCCGGCCAGGACTGGATATTGAGATAACCTGTGAAACATGGCAACCCACAGAATGATACCCCCTAATCACACAACTCAGCATATATCATCCTCGTCTCTTCAAAGGAATGCAAAAGAGCATTATGCCCAGTTAAACTTTTAAAGATGAAGTCAGATTCTGGAAGTTACTAGGACAGTAAAAAGGGAGAGAGGGGGAGAGGATGAAAGGAAAGAAGTAAAGAAAGTAAAAAAGAAGAAAGGACAAAATCAAAATAGCAAAAAGATGAAATGCGACTGAATCAAAAACAGAACACAGAGATTGCTATTCAATCCTGGGATGAAAACTGTACACAGTGTTCTTTCACAAGGGAGACACTGAGTTTGGGAGGGATCAGAGTCTTGAACGATTCTTACAAAGATCCATTTCTATATCCTGCTAATTAAAGGAATAACTGTAATATCACTGGGATTAATTTGTCTGACTGCATACGCCTTAAAAGATGGATAATATCCAGCGTGCCACTAGGGGAAAGTGCATTCGAGTGGAGAACGCAGGCGTTGCTCTGGAGAGGGTGGCCATTGCTCTTCCTTATGGGTTGCGTTTCCATTATGAAAATGCTGTTTCACTCCATTAGCTATTTGGCTCAACTGCAAGTACGGCTTTAATGTGACAAAAGGCTTTATATATGAACTATAGCTGATCTCTTTACCTCATAATATGACTTATCAAATGAATAAACACATACACACATACACAGATACACACAGACACACAGACACACAGACACACAGACACACATACACACAGACACACAGACACACAGACACACAGACACACAGACACACAGACACACAGACACACATACACACAGACACACAGACACACATACACACAGACACCCAGACACACATACACACAGATACACAGACACACAGACACACAGAGCTTCACAACAGTCTGCCACCAAGAAATATTGAAAAAGAAAAAGCAAGAGTATTTTCTCTCTCCCTAAATATCTTAGTTTCTCCCTATCTCCTCCCTCTGTCTATCTCTCTCTCTTTGGTGTAAATGAATGTTTCCTCTCCTGCCTCTCAAGAGACTGTGTACGTGTGTGTTCTAGTTTGTGTGTGTGTGTGTGTTGTCTCTCACCTGTTATCTCTCTCACTGTGTGAAACACATGGAGACGCTCGGGGTCCAAAGCCCCTATACCATGGTACATGTCCCTATATATATATATAGAGAGAGAGAGAGAGAGAGAGAGAGACAGAGAGAGAGAGAGAGAGAGAGAGAGAGGGGGTGAGACAGCGACCGAGCGAAAAGGTGTAAATTGCCCAACATTAGTGTTTTCATTTCAATCTCAGTTAATCCCAATAATAACAGTCTGTTTTGGGTCCAGTCTGCATGTCCTTCATGTGCTCCAGCCAGATGGAGCCCAGGACACCACACCTGCAGTGTGGGAGTGAGGGGGCCCCCAGGGGGCCCCCAGGGCTGAAGCTGCCGGACTGGATGTCAGGGACACCACCTCCCTGGACAACCTGGAGACATCTGTGGGTGGATTGAGTACCCCCCCCCCCCACACACACACACACCCACACCCACACACAGCCAGTCAACTGACACCTCAGAGCAGATCCTTCACGTTAGAGCTTATCCTGCATGCATCCAAATGGAGCCCTGGATGGAGACCAGCTCCCTCTAGTGTGTGGGAGGTGTTACTATATTTTGGCTACATGACCCCTACAGATGGAAGGACTGCCCATACCTCATTGTGATCCAGCAGAGTTTATTTGAGATACAGAAGCTGAATAAACATGAAAGAAAATGTGTGATATATGCAAAGGTGACATATGTGCATAGGTGACGTGTGTGTGTGTGTGTGTGTGGGTGTGTGTGTGTGTGTGTGTGTGTGTGTGGGGGGGGGGGTGGGTGGGTGTGGGTGGGTGTGGGTGAGTGACCTACCCCTTGATGCCAGTGATGAGGAAGATGAGGTTGCCGTTGATTTTGGTGCAGTTCACAAACTTGTCAATGTTGCTGGCATCTACCGTCTGGGCGTTATGGAGGTCACCAGTCCCTATGCCGTCACACACTGAGACACACACACACACACACCAATATTATCACCATGTTTCTAATGTCCTTGTGCTATTCTATACTTTTTTCCATGAGAGTGAACTTTAGTCCTGGACCTCCCCCCCACCCCTGCAACACACACATTTGTTCAACCCACCACCCCCAAGCCCAGCCCACACCACCTCCATCCATGCATTCTGATTTCTTTGATGACTTGCGAAAGCATGAGCCAATCTGAGCCAATTCCAGCATCTAATGAATTCATTACATCTGCATTAATTACACTTACAGGCCAGGGCGAGCCAAGTGTTCCTGACAGGGGTGGGGGGATGATGAATAAGGCTGGCATTAACTGGTGGAACCAATTTTTGATCGTGATTTATATGAGCCAATTCAATATCTGAAATGTTAATTTGTTATAATTTCCCAGCAGTTCCTTGAGCTATCCCTCATTACCTAACCCACCATCTCCTCCCCTAAACTCCTTCAAACCACCAATCCCCCGAACACACACACACACACACACACAAGCATGACAGTATCATCAGTAGACAAAGAATTGATGGAGATGGCGCACAGAGCTCATACAGTCAGAGGGAGAGACTGTTCACATCTCAGCTAAACACTGTGGCGGTGTGTGTGTGTGCGAGTGGGTGTGTGTGTGTGGGTGTGTGTGTGAGCTGGTGTGTGTGTGTTCAAGGAGGAGTGGTAGGAAACTATGCGACGCATCTGAAACCAAGTGTTGAAACAACTTTGTGGAGAGGATGTCAAACAGGACGTGGAGGGGCACAGTGGAGGTTCCCTAGGGATTGTGGGTAGTTGAGTAGTTCGATGTCTTTAGGGCAGTTGCAGGTATTACTGTACGGTAGGGACCTGGGCCTTGGGGGCATTTCTTTGCAGCATTAAGGAGATGAGCCTGGGGGCATCCTAGGGAGAGGGGGAGGGTCACATGCAGATGTGTGTGTGTGTGTGTGTGGTTGTCTCTACCTTTAGGGCAGATATCAGTACAGGGGATGCACATCTTGACACGGCTCTCCTCCACCTCCATCTTGTTGCTGGGGCATGCCCTCACACAGGAGCTGTGGTCGACCACAAAGTTGTCTGGGGACACACAATAAAGCTTTGGGATTCAAACCACCGAAATCCAATCTCAAATGCCTGGCTAAAAGTGTGTGAATCATATTTGCAAGCAGAAAAAGCAAGGGCACACCACTCAATAACTCTCAAAAATAGCACTCCACAATGGAAAGTCTAGGTATGTATTGTGCTTGGAGGGTATATTGAGTGAACTGTGACTTGAAACAAGGATGCACTGTCAGGACTACTTCCTTACGAGGACACTTCTTGACACAGAAGGCTCCATAGGTGTACTTGGCCCGGGGGTTGTGCTCCAGCTGGAAGGTGGTGGGGTTGTACACGAAGGGCTGGGGGCACTGGGTCACGCACGCCCCGCTGTCATTGAAGTTGGTACAGGCCTGCAGACAGAACCCAAGCACGGTCAGAGACCGGGAGCAACCACTCGGGGTTGGACGGGAAAGCCCACGATGTAAATTGACTCCAGACAGTTTTACAGTGGCAGTTCTTCTCTGCTGAGAAATCCCCAGAGTCTACAGTCCCCCCACAATGAAGTAAACGAGAGAAAAATGGAAGTCATTGATCTGAGGTGTGATGTAAATGGTGAAATGTTTTCCTCATAAAAAGGAGCATCCAAAGCTACAACCTGTAATTGTCACCAGTAATGGGACTGAACGAGGCTGTGTTGAGTTACAACCACAATATCACCCTCCGTTGCAGGAAACACCACCAGTAGAAATCAAGGGGATTAGAGGAATCATAATTAGAATAATAAATCACCCCATTTGTTTAGATCAAAAAGTAAGACTGTGGACTTTTACAGCCCATTAAACACAAAGTAATGGATGTGTGTGCGTGAATGCAGAGAGAACCCAGGGGTGTGGGGTTGGGGGACAGACAGATATCAGATGAAGGAGTGAGTAAAGTAGATGGAGATGGAAACTGGGAGGATTAGTATGTGTGTGTGTGTGTGTGTGTGTGTGTGGGGCCTAGATGTGCGTTTGTGTGTGCGCGCACGCGTTTGCGTGTCGATGCGTGCGCGTCTGTGTGACCATGCATAGACGCGCGCGCGCGCGTGTGTGTGTGTGTACTGTTGTTGTGGTTGTTTGGGTGTCGATGTGTGTGTGTGTGCGCGTGTGAGCAGATAAGTCTGTGTGTGTAGATGTGTGTGTGTGTAGATGTGTGTGTGTAGATGTGTGTGTGTAGATGTGTGTGTGTGTGTAGATGTGTGTCGATGTGTGTGTGTGTGTGCAGTGGGCTGTGTGCAGTGGGCTGGCGGGGGTCCTCGTACAAAGCAGTCTGTGTCCTTGGGGCCGGAACAGCCGCCGGCACACTCCCGGTGGCAGCAGTCGCTGACGTAGGGGCCGAAGCATCGGCCGTCACACTGCTCCGCACACACCGTCTTTGTCACTGCGGGGGGAGGGGGGAGGTAAGATAAAGAGAGCAAGATAGGGAGAAAGAGAGAGAGAAAAACAGAGAGAGAGAGGCGCTTTCACCACCTCACACGAGCACCCACGCGCTCTCTACTCTACAGCTCTCCATAAAGGGTCATTGATATGGAATCTGGTCCGTGGTAAATCGATTTCCACAGCGAGTTTTTTACGGCGTCGGGTGTAAACATCCAGTGTTAAGAAGGGCCGGGAGCTGGAAGCAACGAGCCGCCACGGCCCAGAGCCCACTGTACCAGCGGCTCACGTGGAGCCATAATAATACAGGGCTGACAAAGCCTTGTGTTTAACTGCTCCCTTTCCTCACTGTGTGAGAACATAATGAAGCAGCACAGACAAAAGCTGTTTCTTCACTCTATTATTCGATCTGAGCAATAGCAGGGAAAAGCCCAGTCCTTCACTGGAGTTGTCTATGACACTATGCGCACACTGTAATTACATCTACAGCTGTTTAAAATGAACTTCCCAAGTTGTTTGTCCTCTCTCTCTCTCTCTCTCTCTCTCTCTCTCTCTCTCTCTCCCTCTCTATCTCTCTGTCTCTCTCTCTCTCTTTCTCTCTCTCTCTCTCTCTCCTGTATTCTCCTTTCCCGTCGCCTTGATTGAAATTAGAGTGAATGCTCCTGTGATGATGAGCTCGTAATAGGTGTATTTATGTAGGTGCGTGTATTTCTGCCTGAGCTAAAGAACACGTGTGTGTGTACTCACAGCTCTGGCACTGGTCTTCCTGGTGGCCCCAACAGCGTCCGTTACACGATCGATGACATTTTTTGCCTGGAAATTGTACACACACGCGCACACAAATACTTTGTAAGTAGTGTAAGATAACTTCTACATACTATAAACACGCATATCCCACGGCCCACAAGCCCCCCACCCACACACTCACACAAACATACTGTAAGTAGTGTAAGATAACTTCTACATACTATAAACACGCATACCCCCCCCCCCCCAAACACACACACACACACACACGCGCGCAGCAACTTTTCAGAACTGAAATGAGCTGTGACTGGCAGGGAGGAGTGTGCTGTTCATCTTTTGGGGTCTTTGGAAAGGAGGGGGAGCAGGGGGGGTTTGTTGCTGTATTGTTTCTGGGTAAGGAGAGCTCTGGAGCCAAAACATGACAGACAGGCACCCCTCCCTCCCAGCCACCCAGACAGCCCCCTCTCTCCAGCAGTAAGTGGGACCTGACACAGTGATCATAGAGGAAGCCTGTGGATGGGTTGTCATCAGTCTCTAATTGAGTGGCTGGTAATTACATGCTGAGGAGTGCGCTGCGCCGTGTGTCGTCCCCCCCCCCCCCCCCCCCCGACACACGGAGGAGTTATTTCGTTAAACGCCGGCCCCACCTTGGCAGGGCCTTCCACTCCCACACACTCCACCAGATTTGACCACCGCTCTCTCTGTTAACCCCCACTTCTCTCCCTCTGCCTCCTTCTCCTCCTCTACAGTCCTTTCAAGCAGATGGAGAGATGGGCGGCACGCAGAGAGAAAGACCGTGAAAGGAAGGTTCTGTGGAGAAACTTCACCGGCATCTCTCTCCCTCTCTCTCTCTCCCGCTCCCACTCTCTCTATCTCTCACTCTCAATCAATCCCCCCATCCCCCTCTCGCATCACTTCTGTCATTACTTTTCACACAAAGAGAGAGGCAAACACACGTGACATTTAATACAAGTTTGATAGGAGTCCACTGTTCTGATAGGAGTCCACTGTTCTGATAGGAGTCCACTGTTCTTGATCTCTGGCTGTTTGGACACTAAATGGCCATCAGGCCCTGGGTATTGTGGAAGAAATTTAGATTTCCTGTGTGCTTACATTATTCACTAATCAAGATAACTAGTCATTGGATACTAGTTAGTATGTTCTCATGTAAGCTTGCTATTAATAAGAGTAGATTGTGTCTATGTGTCAGGGTTAATATATGTTTGAGATCAGGACAAAGTACTGGCTAATTGGTCCTTGTCATGACTTCAAGGAGAGCTCCAACTATGAACTCTGTAGTTTGAGTGGTCATGTGTCAGGAGCTGTGAATCTTTTTCTCTGAGACTGTTGTAACGTCATTACTGTCACTATCTATGTTTACATTCTTGTGCCCTATAAAAGATGGTCCTCCGGCCTTCAGAGGGGAGAGAGACTTGATTGAGACCTAAGCCTGGTGTTGTGTTGTCATTTATTGTCAGAGGTCTGGTTTTCTCTCCCAATCTGCAGAGTGATAAATACTTATTAATATCCAGAACTCAACTGAACTTAGTCACTCTGTTTATGAAGAGATGGACAAAACACTTTCTTCATCAGTATCCTCTCCAGCTGTGTTGCTAAAGTAGGAGGCTAGTAGAGTGACCGTGAGGGGGACCAAAGGAAGTGGATGACAAGTAGAAAGCAGCTGTCAGGCTTTGTGAGCTGTAATTGTGCCTGGCTCGGCCCAATCACCACAGGCCTTCCCTGCACAGCACCCAAACCACCGCACCGAGCTTTGCACGCTGATCTAACACTATGTGACGCGACTTCCAAATGACTCTGAGCTAAAGAATAAAAAATACAAATACAACAAAAAGATTGCCGCGTGCGTGCATGTACGCGTCTGTATGCATCAGACGCTCGCATTCTCACTCCACAGCTCCCCCTCCCCCCCCCCACCTCCTGCCTCCAAACCTTTTTTCTCTCCCCAGATACTCACATCCGAGGCCGCTGTTGTTGGACGGCACCACCAGGAGCTCGGCTTGAGGGTTCTTGATGATGTCACGCCAGTGGATGGTGTCAGCGTGGCACAGGAACTTGTTCTGGTCCACGTAAACACCCCCGTTCAAGATTTCTGCAAAGGCAAGGACACAGTGGACATTTGGTCAACATACCCCCCCAAAAAATGAATGAATAATTCGAATGAAATATGTCAGGATTCTCCCAACACTCCCTTCAAACACACAGACATCTGTGCATTCCTCTGGAGAACAGAGACAGGGGATGGGAGAAGTACAATGACCGATTGAGCTCAGTGATTCAGCAAGGCCTGCTGTTCAGACCCATTGTTAAGCTTGGAGACCAGTACAGATTGTCACTCTCTTCTCCTGGAATGGCCCCCCTACCCCATCCCCCCCCCCCCCACACACACACACAGTCTCTCTCTCTCCCTTTTTTCTCTGTCTCTTTCCATCTGTCTCTTTTCCCTCTGACCTGCTCTCAATATGTTGAATGCTAGGAGGCAGTGGATAAAAGGAGTCACCTCCTGTGACATTAAACTAATAACAATAATATGTTTCTTTTTCAGGGACAGATTCCCCCAGCTCAAGTTTGAATAGAGGGCGATAACAAGCTCTAATCCCTAACTGCTTTTCTAATCCGGGGATTTGAGCACTAAATCAAACGACACAATGGTAATTTCCCTTCATGACCCATATCAAGAGGATGACAACGTCTGTCTTCCAAGGGGATAATGTTTCCCAGTAAAAATACAGGATTTGATTCATCCTCTTCTACACCCTAACAGGTTCAGTGAAGGACAAGCTTGTGCCGGCCCAGAGTCGTGACCCCGAATTCTAAGAAAGAGTCGTCCACGATAATGAAAAGAATAGAAACATAGAGATCGGGCCAGATCAGGGCTGGATTATCTGCAGTGCCTCCCGCCAGTAGATTAACAGTATATGAGCTGGGGAGACGAGACGTATCAGGAGGAGTGGGAAGCTAATCATCAACACACGACAGTCTGATTAGAAGAACACTCCCCGCGTACAAGACGGGGTCACATTTATTCACGTCGCTTTAAACGGCGCTGTCTTTTATCTCTTGCCGAGGACAGCCTGTCGCTGCCTGGCTCTGTGTAATGATGTCGCTCGCGCACAATGGAGGATTCATCAAAGGGTGTTTTACAGTGAGGACGGTGGGGTCCAGATGTAGGGCTGGGGGGGGGGGGGTACGTGACCAAGTACCAATCAGGAATATGGTTTCCACCCTGGGTGCATCTCAGGTCAACAACAACATCCAGACATCAGTTTGCAAGATGGACAATTTCAGCAAATAATCAGACGATGACTCAACACGGCCGTCTGAGTGAACCACATGGTCAGCAGAAGTGCTCCTGGTCCTGCCGCCTAGTCCAGTCAGGCCTTCCATCTGCTGTCCCTCCGGGCCCTCCCTCCGGGCCGTCTCTCCGGGCCGTCCCTCCGTCCCGTCCCTCCGTCCCCTCCCTCCGGGCCGTCCCCTCCCTCCGGACCCTCCCACCAGGCCGTCCCAGACCTCCTGGTAGAGAGCGATAACCACTCCGCGGCGTCCGTGGGGGACGGGCAGTAACTCTCGGAGGGTTGACGGGGCCATTTCAGACAATTTTTCACTCATGGGGAAGGGGGGGGGTTCAAGTGTGTGTGTGGGGGCCTACGGTTAGTCCTTCTTGGGGCCGCACTCACACTTCTCCTGTGTGTTGTGATTCATGAGTTAGCCAGACACTAGACAGAGACAGAAGGAGAACGAGAGAGAGAGATGGGATGAAGAGGCGATGAATCGAGAGGCTGGGTTGGAGGAGGGAAACAGTTGATTGCAGGGCCAATGGAGGGAGTAGAGGAGAGAGAGAGAGAGAGAGAGAGAGAGAGAGAGAGAGAGAGAGAGAGAGAGAGAGAGAGAGAGAGAGAGAGAGAGAGAGAGAGAGAGAGGGGGGGAGAATGTCATGCTATCAAATATCAGGTGGCCTGACTGATCATGGAGATGATGAACACCACACATGCCATCTAACATCTATCATGAGCTTGCTTGCAGAACTCGGATCATCCAGTTCAGCTGATTCAGTTAGGCTCTCTTCATCTCACATCTCACGTGCCATAGAAACGCAAGACACCTGCTGATTGGTAGAAGCCACTCTAGAGCCAAGTCCTATGAGCCAATTACGTTATTTTCAACATGAGAGAGAGAGAGAGAGAGAGAGAGAGAGAGAGAGAGAGAGAGAGAGAGAGAGAGAGAGAGAGAGAGAGAGAGAGAGAAAGAGAGGGAGAGAGAGAGAGATAGGTGGACAGAAACAAATGGAGAGGGGAGAGAGTAAGGTTGTACGGAAAAATTGAGAGAATCTCAGAGAAAAGAAGACTGTGAGGGGGACTAGTTAGAAAGGGGGAGCTACTTTAGAGCGATGGGAGAGCCACACTTCTCTGAAACCTATCAACATCCTACCATTGTGCAGTACATACTCCTTTGACACCCTGACAAATTCTACATTTACATCCATTTCAAATGAAAGTCCATGCCATCCATTATAATCGCAAGTCATAAATCCACAAGGCATCCGTCTAGAGTAATAAACTACAGGAATCATGACCTCCTCCTCTCCTGGAGCCACGCATCGGGTGATTGACAGGTCCGCTGAACGGGTCACTTCCACAACGATGGTACATGACCATGCAGGGCTCACCAAAGGGTCTGTGGCTGACAGCAGAACAACAGGAAACCAGCGACATCGACAGCCAACCTGCTGGTCCCCACTAATGGGGGGGAAGTGAGCTCAACGACACCCAGAGATTCAAAGAGACAGTGACGTCAAATGACAAAAACAAACCAGTTTGTTTGGCTTGTTTCTTAGTATCCTTTAAAAAATGTGTTCAATTTCCTAATGATTTTATAAAAGGTTCAATGACATCGTTCGGAGGAAAAGTCTGCTTCCTGTAAACAGGGCTTGAGTGTATACCTTACCTCCTCCAGACTGGAAGTCAAAGTAGCTCATTAGCAGACAACAAAAGCTCAAAGGCAATACTGCCTTATTACAAGATCCCTGCTACATCACTGCTAAATCACCGTTGATCTGAAGTTAGCGAGGTACACAGGTAAACCTCCCCCTCTGTCTCTTTACCACACACACACAATAACCAGAGCATTGAGAGGTACTGTACTGTATGTGACTAGAGTAACCTGATATTAAACATGGTCACTTCCCATTCTCAACCCACTGGGTTTCCTAGCTAGGGGTCCAAGCAGAAAACCTGTGAAGATTTTTGCTTTTGAAACATGTTGCTATATTACTTTATGGGCTACCTTACAGCCTGCTGCCTGCAGATCTTTCGATAAGGCTAAAGCAGGCTTTGCTGGGGCCTTAGTGGGCAACTCCTTCAACCAACCTCTCCATCTCACCTCCGGTCTTTCTGTTCATTTCAGTACAAGAGCCCAGGCCATGATGAATGCTGCACTGGCGCAGATCATCCCCAAAGGGTGCTTCAGAGCTCCGCTCGTCATCTGGCTCACATCAGTGTGGGCGATGTGTCCAGCTATCAGAGATGAATTATACTGATGAATCAGGCAACGACACTGCAGCGCGCTGAGGGGATTTTCTCATGTTTTTGGCGAGCCTGCGTCACATAACCCTAAACCCGTAGATCGTTATTACAAAAAGAAAGGTCGTTCGGCATTTTATAAGGACTACTGTCCCCTGCCCCATCCCCCATCCTCTTCTCCAAGTGTCCGCCAGATCTCATTTCTCATGACTTTCCTTCCCCTCCCGCATGAAATGAAAAGTACTTTCTCACTCCAGTGATGAGGCTAGCTGCTGAGCCAGGAGAACTGGGGAGCTGTGGATCACTCCACCACGGTTGGTTGCTCTCCTCTACAAGGGGTCCCTCACACAAACTGACACAACCCCAGTCTGCACAAGCGGACCGGTACACAAAACAGAGATGCAGACACAGTCACATAAACTGTACACATACACAGAACAGTCACAAACGCAGGGACAGACACCGCCAAACACTGTCCTCATAAACAAACACGCCTGAGAACAAGAAGACTCCTGAATCAGCCTGACCCCCCCAAAAACATGTTCCAGCTCGGTGAGTTTCATCTACTCAACAAAGCCTTTGCATTTGTAGACATAGCTTAGGACTCAAGCCATAGCTTTACCCATTAAAGTCTTCTTCTTAATTGCCAATTACGGTAATCATGGTATTCCAGGGAGAAAAGGCTCCAGGGAAGCACCTTGCACTTTCCCCAAATATAAATGAGGTGCGGGAAGGAGGGTGAGGGGAAATGCAGCAACGCAATGTTGTACACAAGAATATAAAGTAAAGTGTGTGTGTGTGTATGTGTGTGTGTGTATGGATGCCTACCTCTGTATTTAGGTGCATACCAGTGTGAGTGGAACCTGTAAGCTCTCCTTGGTGTCATCTCCATGCATCAGTACCCCGGCCCCCCTATAGGAGCTCCAACACACTTCTGACAAGTGACACTAAGACACCAAGAGGCTAGCAGGCTGAATCAAATTGCCTTCATTTCTTAGAGCACAGCCTCTTCAACAGAGTCACGTGAGCTTTGTACAACTGAAGTACTAACAAATCAATGACTGTGTGGAGAGACGAAATTCTGGCAATCCCTTTGTCAGCGTTTGTTGAAGTGAATGCTCAATAAAGAGCAGTAGATAGCCCTCTCTGTGAAGCTCTACTTTCACCCTATTTGTTTGAGAGCAAATAACAAAATTCTGTTTTCTGAAGTAAAGCAACCCAAAAAAGCGTGTTGTGAAATGTTAACCAGGGCTGCTCCACAACTATACATTATACACAAACTGTAAATCTAACTGGAATGTGTCCCACTTCTAATGGAACCCCTGGAACGCTCCACAATAATCTGCAAAGACTTCAGTGATGAAAAGGGATCCGTCTGTCTAACACAGGAAATACAGAGCACACACTCCCCCCCATTTAAATGCAAACCTTTCATTGCACAGTGGAAGGAAGGAAAGCAACGATGCCTTCACTGCAATCCACAAAGAGTGTGCCAGGGGATGGAACAAAAGAAAGAGGTAGATTATAGTTTCTTTAACATACACACACAAACACACAACCACACACACACACACACACACACACACACACTCACACACTCACAAAGACGCATACATACCTGCGAGGAAACAAGTGGAATAAGGGGTCTAACACCCAAGTGTGTCTGAACAATATGTGTGGGCGAGGAGGGATCATACGCAAGCATGTGTGTGAGTGTGTGTGTGTGTGTGTGTGAAGGAGTTTAAGGGAGTGAAAAAGTGCCGCAATAACAGAGTCCCCTGTTGAGGTTGTGGAACCTCAGCTGTAAAGTCAGGAGTAAACAGAGACTAGCTGGAACAAGTAGCCTGAGTCCCAGAGGCCAGCTATTTGTAATTGTGACTCCACTGTAGTTTACCTCTTAGAGAACACTCAGGCCAAGGAAAGCCCCAGCTCAAAGTGAACAGGACTCTCACGCAAACACACAATGAATGACTATTTAACCACACCATTACGGAGGAGAGCAGGAACATGCAAAACAAAGTCCAATTGGAACGTGAAGATTAGAATGGGAATTCAAGAAAGAGAACAGTTATGTAAACATGACAGAACATTAGGAATGAGGAAATTGTCTAAGTGTGGGTGGGGGGTGGCACTGTCTCACTAAATAGATGTGTGTGTGTGTGTGTGTGTGTGTGTTTGTGTGTATCCTTTCTGTCTTTCTTTCTTTATCTTTGGATGAAGACAAATGGATGAGGAGCTGGAGGCGCAGAGACAGTGTGGGGGAGGTTCCCTTCCCTCCACCCCCTCCACCCCTCACCCTCCCTCCACCCCCTCCACCCCTCACCCTCCCTCCCCTCCCTCCGTGCTCTGTCCTCTCTGATAACCATAATTGTGTTTTAAAGCCCCTGATTAAATTTCACCGTCTCAAATGATATTGTTTTGCGATGGATCCTTATGAAAAATGCTCCACATTAAAGGATTATGGGATCTGTAGGAATGAAGGGACTGAGGGCTGGAGGGATGGGGGGGGGGGGGCTGACATGTTTTTATTTCCTCACTTTTCAACAGGCGCCAAATTAATGCCTGACTGCTGCCATCTATCTCTCCCCCCCCCCTCTCTCTCTCAATACAAAAGCTCAAGGCATTCAATCTAGACACCGTCATTTTGATACAAATCTAACTTAGACACGCCAATGGTCTTTACACCTGTAAAGACCTTGCATCAATCCCAAAGTTTAGCACAACTAATTTCGTCTTCAGTAACAGATTCACGGTTCGTCACCACTTTCAAGGGAGTTTTTTTTCTTTCTTTAGAGGTGACACAAAATGCAATCAGGTTGAAACAGACGGCTGCAAATTCAATAATGGAGGCAAATGAAAATGGAGTCAGAGACACTGCACTTAGGTAGCGACAGTGTGGGACGGCCTGGTTAATAAGCCCCTCCTGAGTCGCAGCAACCCTGCATGCAAATGTACTCTGGGTTGTCCAATCAGCATGGGTAAACAAAGGTCTGGCCGAAGAGAGTACAGAGCCAGCGAATACTAATGAGGCAGTGCTAAATCCTGAAGTCAGCATTGAAGACTCTTTATCATTATGGTGGGGAAACATGAGTTGGTTTTTCGAATCTTGTACCTGCAGAATCTCCCTGCAAAGAAACCTTTGCACGCACTCGCGCAAGAAAACACACAGCGATACCGAAGGTATTTGGTGTTTATGAACGAGGGAGACTGATAAAGGATGAGCGCGTGTGTACACAGTATGCGTTGGGGCGATTGAGAGAGACAAGCGAGAGAGAGAGGCTGAGTCACACAGAGGTGTTTAGTATGTTCAGATGTGCGTCTCTCTCCACACATACCCGCAGATACTTCCCACAAGCAGCCCGGTTGTTTGGCTGTGCTCTTCTCTCCTGCTCTGCAGTAATGAGGCCGTCACAGTGAACAGAAATGGAGTTTATACGCTACTAGAGAGACCAGAGAGGAGGCAGAGACACAGTAAACACACTGCCTGCTGCAAGTGAAACAAGCCAGGCAGGAAGCAGGCAATGTCAGGCAGGTTAGAAGAGCCTTTGAGTGTCAACGTCTGAACACGCAAACGCACACAAACACACGGCACACAAACAGAGCACACACACACACAAACGCACAAACACACACGCTTTTGATGTTTTGCTGGGGAAAAAAATACCCCAAGAGATGTAAATATATTTCCCAATGTCATAAATGCTACACACACCCCGCAGCAGTATCAATTCGCAAGTGCTTTGAATATGCAATTACGATGTGTCATAACATATTCTATGTACCTACGGGCCAGTTGGACAGAACCCCTAGTGGCACCAGTTAGGAGTTTATACTTGATCCCAGCCGTCGGAGGTCAGTCTGGATCCCACTGTTTATGGCTTGTTTTATATCCCCTAAAGAAGTGTCTGATCCAGGGGCATGTTTGGAAGATTTTCCAACAAAGGTTGATAGGGAGGTCTCTTAATTAACAACTGATCTGTCTTAATTCTCTTAGCTCTACTGAGTGAGTTTAATGAAGTTACACAGCTCCTCGGTTTGATAAGGTGGATTGCACTGGAATGTTAATCGAGAATCCTAGCTTGCACTATTCTAAGCTCTTAGCATAATCAGGCATGGTGAATCTAAACAGAAGCACAGTGTTGTCAGGGGAGCTAGAGCTAACTGTACAATACCTGTATGGAGGCTAACTGTGTTAGCTAAGGGCGTGAGAAGGTTCTGGACTGTGTAAGGTAAGGGCAGTGAACCCTAAAATCAAAGACCAAGACTCAGAAGCCACCGACATGCCCCCTGGGGACTATGACTGCTCCATTTCAGATCATTTAGCCCTGCTCCCAGGATGTGTGAGGGCCACTAATGGAGACAAATCGGAATGCCCCAGGGCACCTCTGTCAAAGGCTTTGAGGTAAACCACCAATGGCAGCGCATCGCCTCGGGCGAATACCACATTTGAGCGTGGGCACTGTGTGTGCCGGGCGAGGAAGAAAAAAATAGAGAGAAGAAAGAAAGAAGGAAGAAAAACAGTTTGCAGGGTAGTGACAGGGTCTCCAGGTAAGATGGTTCTATCTGACGCTGATATGTTTCAAATGTCACACTGTCAGCAGGTATTCTCTTGCCTAGTGTCAACATCATTCGTTTTGCATAACCCATCGCAACAAGCAGGGCATTTTATATCTGGAGCTTGTAGTTTGCAGACCTTGAATCTGTATCTGGCTCTCAGTACAGAAGGACTGACAACCTTGTACCTGATGCTATTATCAAAGCCAAACACAACAGATGCAGACGAGACAACTTGCAAACACTAACGGATGTATTAGTATTGCCTGTGTGCTGCATTCTGTATTGCCTATATAGGAACATGCATGCTTTAAATAGGAAGGCTTCTTGCTCCTCAGACAGATATGCTGATGTGCTCCCTGCAACATTTCCCTCAGTAATAAAGCGGCAGTATCTGAATCGTTATGTTTGAATCATTCTGGTTCTTAATGATGACACCAGATTCATTATTAATAGCCTCCTGTGCTGTCGTCCTTCCACAGCAGGCTGAACCGGAGTGTGAGCCTGGCCTGCTATTAGCATTAGCCTTGATCTTTATGTAACTACAGCAGTTTTTATAGATGACATCACAGGCTTTATGTCAAGTAAAGAGGCTTTAGAAGTAGTTTTTTTACTCAAATATTATTACTCAAGGCAGTTCCCCCCCGCTTTTTTCTCTCCGACCCTCCTTTTTCTCCCCCTTCACAAGCCTGGGAATATATTGTAGATGCTTGTCTATTTGTATCCTTCGCAAATTGAAAAACTGAATTCTGAAAGTCTGTTCTTGGCAGTGGTTCTATGAAGAAGCAGAAACCTAGGCAAAGTGCCCAACACTGAATTGTGGCAAAGCTTCAAGTACGCTGTCCAATAGTTGGCCAAAGCTTCATTTGAAAATGGCATCCTAGCATTGTTGACCCATAGAAAACAACTGAAGATTTCCCCCTTTTTGTGTTCTGAAGGTGATCTTGTGTGTATAGATCTATTTCAGGGAGGTGCCCTTTATTGAGCACTAGGGGAGATTAGCTTGCTTTGATGTGCAGGTTTTAAAGGTCTTCATGCATTTATCAATATCCCACTGATGGAATTTATCACCTACATATCACATTCCTTTCTCCAACAAATGTGCGGAGAACCTAGAGAGCAATCAACCCAACACTTCGCTTCTTCATGTCAATCTCTATAACTACTTTACATGCCGTGAATCTCATTGCATCAGAGAGCAGCTATTTAAAATGAAGGATTTTTAAAATCCTCCGGGAAAAGAATGAAAAAGAGATGAAACAGAATGAACAAATCTACATCATGAATGCACCCACGCTCCACCAAGGAGGAGGATAAATGACCATGGCACTCAGTGTAAACTCTCCATGGACTACACGGCTAACTCTATGCTAATGCTAACACTATTCCAGTGGGAGCATCCAGTCCCGGAGCGAGTCAAGGGACAGGCGGATAGCAGAGGCAGGCCAGGAGGGGGAGAGGAAGTCTGCCCGCCTGCCGTTTAGCTTGCTGCACACGGCCACAGGGACATATCCACCAGATGGGGAGCTGGATTCACTCTCCGCAGGGCTTCGCCCAGTCATTTGGCTCGGCGCCCAATGGGCAATTTCACCAAGCGAGTCGACGGGTACAAAAACACATAAACAAAACAAAATGTAAAGCGGGAAGGTAGGGGAAAAGGGGATTTTGAAATGTTTTGGATAGGCAGAGTCATCAGTGTGGAGAGTCTTATTGTGGCCATTATTACAGGGCTGGCACAGCAGGTGGGTAATTAGCATTGGAGTAGCTGATGGGGGAATCCATGAGTCCCTGGATGCGAGTGATGGAACACTTTACAGGGAGTATGAGGGAATCTGAGAGCTATTCACACATATACAGTATGAGACCAGACGTGCTTAGAAGACAGTATTATACACTGGACTGAAAACGCTCTAAACACAGTCCAGCAACACATCTAATCCCCCAAAGTGGAAGAAACTAAAGAGATAGAGCAGCAGACCCCTCTAATATTAGAGGAGGGTTTCAGTTACGTATTATTATTACTGTGCTATTGAAAGGGAACAGCTGTGCACATGGAATTCCATTATTCACTTATGTTGCATGCAATGCTATGGATTTCCTTTTCCCTGTTGAGCATCCATTTCCTGTGAGCTGGACTGGAGGTGTTGAGCTCAGGGTTAGTTGTTCCATGCAGCATATTGCATGTAAAAAAAAAATTGGAACACATTACTCAGCTCCACAATACCCTTTAGATCGTAAATGGGGAGTGGAGGGAAACATTTGAATAACTTGATTTCAAATAAACAACTTTCCGTAAATGTTTTTTTTTGTGATTTAATACATTATACATGTGTGCACTGTAGCATTCTTGTTAACGTGTGGGAAAACATATCTAAGTCGGCAGATCGCCTAAAACAGAACAGGGAATCATTTACATTATTCCGAGAGTAACACAGAGTGGGATTGCTGTTTCATATGCATTCTCAGATATTGGAAGTAATTGCACAGGGTGGGTGCCGGGGCAGTGGTGGGTGTAGGTGGGGCAGTAGAGAAGGAAGAAAGGAGGGAAGGGATCTGTTAGAACAGGAAGTGGCCGGTGATCTGATGATGTCGACTCCATGGTGTAGTAGAGCATCAGAGGCAGTCTCAAGGGCGCAGTACCAGGGTGGACCAGAGGTCAATGCTGCCTTCCGGAGCAAAGCGCTGGAGCCATTAGGTTAGACAGTGAAACGGATGTGATGACTACAGGGCCCTTGATGACTTCTATGGAGTTATTGTGGGCAGCTTATGAAACACATTGATCATCCTGCATGTCAAGTGTTTGGGGAGCTGCCCTCAGGTGAATGGGGCTCTCAATACAAGACTCACACTGCAGCACACGGGAGTAGAATGAACTGTGGGCCTAAACAAAAACAGAGCGCTGAAAAAAGCTGTATCGGTGATAACATATTTCACGTCATAAAAAAAGTTACGTACATTCAGGATCATTTCACCAACTTTGCTCCAACCAGGCCTTAGATCTTGAGCAAAAACGTACATTTGGAGATAGTGATAACTGATTATGGTACTGTGGGGTTTTAGAGATGCAACAATATACAACCTCAATAATCAAACTTCTTAGCTATCTTAAGCACCCTGGTTGTTGCTGCACAGACAAAAAAAAAAAAACACCCCCACCCCACCCACACATTTGTACTGCACCCCACCAGGGCGGAGACGTCGTCCTCCTGCGACTGCTGTCCGCTTCATAGCAACACCGCTAACCAGCCCTCTCAGTCCCCGTCAGCTGTGCTAATGCACCACCTACTGAGCAGCAGCAAACAGACCCTGACACCTGGCACTGGGATGGTTAGCTGCCTCCAGGAGGCCGTGATAGGCTGGCTGTGTAAAGCCCAGTGTTTTTGGGATGTAAGACACTTTCGAGATAAGATTACAGATAATGAGTGAATATGGTAAATAAACCCTGGAGGGGGTCTGAAGAAGCGAACCGTTCCCTGTTGGGAAGAGGCGCCCCACAATCACATGCACAGCAGCAGTTAACGTTAGCCCTAGCGCTATCCGTGGCATGGTGGTGAATAAGGATCAGCTAATGCTAATATTGGGGAGGTCGTGACCTGGGTTCAGAAACCTGTTAGATGAGCAGACATGCATACACACACGCGCTCCCATTGTTTTGTAAACAGGGATGCGTTCTAGAAGGCACAGGAGCAGCCTGCAGGATATTAGACCATGACATACGTAGACTTTGTTACAGTTTTATTATATTTAAACACATAATTGTTCAATCCTAATAGCACTACATCCTCTAGTAAAACTGTACTTGTACAGTACTTTCTATCAAAGCCAAATACGTAAACAAAAATGTAATTAACAGCAACACATTATTACTTTTTCCAAGCCATTTGATCGCAGGCCCGGCTTAATTTGTATAAATAAGAGACTTGTATGGGGCTTGTTTTGTAACGCTTATTTCCATTTTCGAACTTAATTAAAAAGCCAATCAAATGTGCTGTAGCTACGGCTGTAAAAGGGGAAAGAACACAAACATTGATCTTTTAGAGGAAAATACAACATTATTCTTCAAATGAGTGACATTTCAAAAAATTTCTTGTATTAGTAAATTATTTCTGGAACCTATTCACTGACCATGGGGATCTGAGGAATTTGATGTATTATAATATGTCAAATTACACAAAGGGTTAGTCTAGGAAGAGACTGTTCAGTTGATTGACATACTAAGAATTTGAGAATTAAATGAAAACTTGGCTGAAGAAGGTTTGAATGACAAAGGAGACAAGAGAGAGTGAGACTGGACACTGGCCATTCATTTGATACAATATCTGGACCAAATGTCAGCCTTCTGGTCACTGGCCATTCATTTAATACTATAACTGGAACAGAGGTTGCCCCGGACAATATCGCCCTGGATGGCTGCACATGTCGCCCACAGCTAAGTCCTTCCCTGAGTGAGAGAGTAGTGAGTTGGAAGACATGGAGAGAAATAGGTGAGAGTGACAACGGTAGACGGAGAAGGAGGGAGAGCGGAGACAGTGGTGGACAGAGGAGGGAGGAGCATCTTCCGGGCTCTGACCTGTGAGGTTGCGTAGGCCCAGCTGGCGGAGGCCATAGTAGCCGTCGCGGCGGTAGTTGAGGAAGATGGCCAGGGCGTAGCGTCCTTCATACAGCTTCGTCCCTCGGACAATCCTCAGGTTCTCCAGGGGCAGGTAGTCAAACTGGTTTAATGCCACCAATACGTAACCAGTCACCTCCCGGATGGACTGAATGATGAAGAGAGGAGATGAGAGGAGAAGAGTGGAGAGGAATCGATTAACAGATGAACAATTAAGTTAGTTAAAGCAGAATCATGATCTTAAAAGCATAATCTTGTTACATTTTTGATAATACCCACTCAGGATATGCTATTTTCTTTCTATTTCTGTCTACTCTTCTGTCATTTTACTAAACTATTGATGAACCCTTAGTAGCAGCCCTGGTTATATATAGAAAAGATGGGAAATTAACTTTGAAAGATAGTTCACTGACAGTTCACTTGAAAGTTTGAGAGTCAGTTTTTATGCAAAACCTTTTCAGAAAGAGGTGGAAGTTTGTCCTCGACTCAGGGTTGCCAGGGAACAGAGGAAAGAATAAACACTTTTTTTTTCTTTTTCGAAGAAGACGAGTTGTTAACTTAGGCTAGAAGGACGTCCAATCACAGCACAGTAATATCACTTCAGGAGATAATGGCTCCTGAGACAGAGGAACTGGGAGGAAAAAACTTCCCATCCAACACTCCTATCAATCACTCTGACAGCCAATCACAACCACACAAACTGCGTTATTACAGAGACTGCTGTCCCACAGGGATGAAGAGGGAGGTTAAGTCAAAGAACTCTGCAAATTCCTTACTTAGAAACACCAAAGTCAGAGCTGCGTGTGTATGTGAAGTCATCTGAGTTGACGAAACGAGCGCACATCACTCAACGACACCTGTTACACAGCGCTCGTTGTAGCACCTGGCTCACCTGCGACTGGATATCCAATCAGAGCACTGCGTCTTAAGAAAATGGTTGTTCTGGAGACAGACACACCAAGGATGTGAGTGGAAGTTCCAGAAGGACTCATGTTGTGGCTGAGACACTGGATGACTTAATGACGTCTGTCTTGGCTTAGCAAGCTGAATACATTTAGGGAAAAATCTAACACAACTGATATTCAATTTTACACCATATGAGCTTCAATAGAGACGTACCCTTTCAAAGTATGGAGCTATTGAGCTATTGCCCAAAGTCATTTAAAATAACTAACACCACTTGAAAAGTATGATTAAAAATGTTATGAGGCTACAGGAGCAGATAAAGCAAGCTTTTAATGAGCAGAGACAGGCCTGTAATGATGTAGGTGATTGGCTGGGAGTGAGTAATGTGGGGTTTGATTGGCTTGTGACCCCCGGGAGAGAGGCTTGAGGAGAGTGACAGGCCGGGACGCGGTGGAGAGGGGCTGTATTGCAGATAATAACAGGTAGCTGAGTCCAGCTGAGAGTCCCTCTGGTGTATGTACACTGCAAACAAGGAGAACACCTGCTGCTGGCTCTTTTGAAATGGCACACAAAAGACGGGGAAGAACCACCCAAGTCTCCTATTAGCAAGATTATAATGTGTCAATCAAACAAAGCGGCAGATGACAAGCATGTGCGGAGTAACAAAGGATTCATTTCCACGCTTGTTTTGACAGGCATGCAGATATCCCTTTGGGATTTCTAATGAGCTCCTGCACTGGCATTCAACATGGAAAAAGAAGTAAATCCATAAACTGAGCCGAACTTTAAAAAATCACCTGTCTCATAGTGAAAGCTATTCAATTTGAAAGAGGATGTCAAGTGGTGCCTTGAAAACAAAGTAAAATGGTGAAGTGGGTCTTCAGGAACGAGTGGATGTGTTCCAGTACTTTAGAGTAGTGTTGTTCCATCCATGTGACCTGCGGAGAACCCTCTGTTTATGGCCCCAGGCAGGGCTACCTCCCTGACTGGACCTTGCGTCATTAACTCCGCAGTAACACCCCTGTGCCTGCCGGTGGCGCTATGGAGGGGCACAGGGGAGTTGCTCTGCACCTGACCCAGCTGTAGGCATCGACAGGCTGGCAGACACCCCAGTGCCTCCACTTTGCCCCCTTCTATGCCAGCCTCCGGGAGGACGGCAAGCGAAAACCAAGGAGAAACTGTTTCCCTGTTACCTAGCAACGGGAGGAAAGCAGTGGAGAGTGGAGAGGCAAAAGTAGAAAGAAAAAAGGGAGGTCGAGGGTGAGAGAGAGAGAGACAGAGGGAGAGAGACAGAGGGAGAGAGAGAGAGAGAGAGAGAGAGAGAGACAGAGGGAGAGAGAGAGAGACAGAGGGAGAGAGAGAGAGAGAGAGAGAGAGAGAGAGAGAGAGAGAGAGAGAGAGAGAGACAGAGGAGAGAGAGAGAGAGAGAGAGAGAGAGAGAGAGAGAGAGAGAGAGAGAGAGAGAGAGGAGAGAGAGGGAGAGAGAAAGAGAGATAGAGAAGGAGAGATAGATAGGTGAAGGATTTTGTGTTGTAAGTTACCTAATTCAATTAAAGGATTACTTTGCTGTGTTTTGCCCCCACTTAAGGTAATTTTGTTTTGCTTTGGCAGTATTTAATTTCCTTCCGTTTCCCTAAATTGTGTTTTTGAAAGTGTCTGGATCAATATTACTCCTTGTCCAGGCTGAGGCTGCAGGATTCAACCAGAGGAGGGGTCCAAGGGGAAGTAAACACAACCACCTGCATCTTTCTTTCCCTCCACATTTCTCCCTTTTCTTTCTCTCTTTCTCTCTCTATATCCTCAGTAGCCACCACTCCTCTCCCCCCCCCCAGACCCTGACTAAATGCTCTAAAATATGATGTACACATACTAACATAACAGACACAATCTCTAATTCTGCAGCTGAGGCTATACTGAAAAATCACATTTGTATTTTCCAAAAGGAAAAAAGGACATTTCACCTGGCTAAATCTGGCAAACATTTTGTCCCTCCTCCTGACAGAATAAGGAAATCATGATATCCTTCATAACAGACACAACTCAAATCCTACAAATGCATGCAGACTACCCAGCATCCTCCTGATTCCCTGCTGCCTTGACAACCAGCATCCACACAGCTCAGAGGCATGTAGCAGAGACACGACGGGTCACTTTCCCATAATGCAATGCGAGGACAGCGCTTCCCTTGACATCTTCAACCGTCCCGAGCAATTAGCAGTGCAGTGTTGAACACTCACTCAACACAGATTGTGCAGCAGTCCCTCTCTGTCTCTTCATTTCTCCTCAGGGCAGAAATGTGAAATCTACGTTTGTTTGTGAATTGCACTTCACAACTTCAGGATAGTGAGTGCCGAGGGCAAGGCAGCCTTATGACAAGGCTTAAAATTGAATATTTATTTCATAGCTGAATGCTGAAGGTGTGTTCTTCTGTAAATACGTAAACACAACCGTCCCTTGGACACAGGCTTACCACTCCGACACTAGTGTGTACCTCCAGGACTCCAACATGGATTCATTTAGACGTCTCTTTCCTGCTCCCTCCCCCCAACCCCAGTTACCACACCAAACTATTATCCATTAATCATGCAGAGTAGAAATATAAAAGATACAGTGAACTACGCGTGCTCAAAATTCAATCTATATTAAAATGACATTCAATATTCAAACAAATTAGATTATTTAGATTAACTGCAATTTGCTTTTCCTCAACCGACAACATTTTATTAGTTGATGAATTGAGGCATGCACCTCTCAACGTGGGGCGAATGTTGATTTAGAAACGTGTTTCTGGGACAGAGAGAAGAGAAGGTGGATGGTAATGTGTGAAGACTGGTTTGGGAGGAAATGTTGGCAGTGAGAAAAGAGAGAAGAAAGGCAGAGGAAAAGGAAGTGATAGAAATGACAAGCTAAAAGGAGAAAAAATGGAGAGGTGAGAGGTTTGAAATGTACGAGCAACAGAGAATGGAGCTAGAAAAGGGGCCAGGCGTGAGACTGGAAAACTAGAAAAATTGGAAGAGTGACATGAGGGAAAAGGTTGGGGAAAGGTGAAGCAAGTGATAGCAGAGAGGGAGGAACAGGAGTGATAAACCAAAGGAGGAGAACAGTGAAAGGGTGTGTGATAGAAGAGAGAGAGAGAGAGAGAGAGAGAGAGAGAGAGAGAGAGAGAGAGAGAGAGAGAGAGAGAGAGAGAGAGAGAGAGAGGGAGAGAGAAAGAGAAAGAGAAAGAGAAAGAGAAAGAGAAAGAGAAAGAGAAAGAGAAGGATAAGGAGAGAGAAGTAAAAAAAAAAGAGAGAGAGAGAGAGAGAGAGAGAAAAAAAGAGAGATGGAGCAGCCACGTTTTTAGTGCACAACAACAAAAGGGAAACTCAAGTGAAGCACAGAGGATCCATATTATAACACATAATTAATAGTCCACCTGTTCCTGTTTATTCGACGAGCGAGAGAGCCAGAGAGTCTAATGACACCATTGTCAAATACAGGAGTTGGAACACTTATTAGGGCAATTATCATTACTCATTTCACATGGAGCAGCGTCTGCCAGTCAAAGAGGGGAGAGCCAGTGCTGCAGTGAGTGTCACCCGTTACAGACATGCAGCAACTCCTCTCCCTCCACCACAGAGCCAAAGGACTGGAAGTTCTTACTGTAATGCCTCATCTCTGCTGCCTGGCACACAGCCCTGCCAGGGGGACTGGGAGGGGATCTCCACACAACCCCAAAATCGAGTGTCTTTTCCCCTTTCTGGCAATGCACAGGACCATGGAGGGATATTCAGAGTGAGAGGGCTTGTGACAGAGCTAAATGATGATCTGTTTACAGTGGGACCCGGACTTTGACATGAAGCTGATGTGTCAGGTGGGGCCGGGTGGAAAATTTTAGGCTCTCCTCCAAGATCAGCAACAGGGTGAAGTAGGAGAGTGCAACACCTCCTCCTCCTCCTCCTCCTCTTCCCCCCTCGTCTCTCTCTGGTTTTCACTTCAAATGGAAGCCACTTCAAACACAGGGGACTGGCGTTTTTGAACCCACACATTGTCTTTCATCTTGGAGGCATAAAGAGATATGAAATTCGCATTCATTGTGAGGCATTTTATTTTCTTAACCAACCAATTGGCAGACGGGGAAGTCCGCTTGTTTGACTCAATCAGAAGATTTAAATAAAGAGGATATCTAAAAAGGGTATCAAAGGAGGATGTCAAAATGCTTTGATTTAAGCTACAACTGTGGCAATTACCAAAAATGTCACCTGACACACGCACACACGCACGCACACTATTGACAACTCTTATTGCACATGCCTTGTTAAGGCTTTGCGGCTGAGACCTGACCGTGTTGCGGTTGACTTTGAGACGACACACCACTGATGCGGGTGTGTGCGTGCGTGTGTGACGTGCGTGGGACGTTAGCGTCAGCTGGGTAAATGGTTCTGGCTGTGATGGTTATCGTGTCGGACAGTAAGACAGTCTCATATCAGCCTGCCTTTTAAGTCATGCCCAGGACGTGGCTCTGTTGTCAGGAAATGCACAGGAAAGAAAAGGAGAACAAAATAATGATGTGTGCCATTTGATCAGAGGACCTGAGGAGCTGACGTCAGACAGTAAAGGAGAATATTAAGCGTAAATTAATTGTGCATAGGAAGGGGCTTGTTTTCAAATGCATAATGTATTGTATTGGCAGATGCAGACCATCTCATTATTCTTAGGCCTCCAGAGAGATGCTATGTAATGGATTGTGACGGGTGGACGCTGCTTTTGTTTCCGCAAACTCCGAGTCCCCGGCCCCTATATCCTTGCCCTTCAGTCCTTCAATAACTCTTATTCACTTAACAGGGAGAGAGAGAGAGAGAGAGAGAGAGAGAGAGAGAGAGAGAGAGAGAGAGAGAGAGAGAGAGAGAGAGAGAGAGAGATAAAGATATTGTGAAAGGGAGAGAGAACTAATAAGAAGGGGGAGAGGGAGAGAGAGGGGGAGAGAGAGAGAGAGAAAGAGAGAGAGCGAGCAGTGCTCCCTGAGGAAAGGGGCCAAACTGCTCCTGAGGCGGCTGGTGCTGCTATAGTTCTAGGAAGGTGAGGGGTCCCTGGGGGCCCAGACACAGTGCTCTGCTCCCGGGACGCAGAGGGGCCCACATAGCCCTCCCGGATGACCAATTACCTCACAGGAGGAGCAAAGCAGTTACAGGTGCAATGGCCCCAAAATAGAGAACGAATCCTGGAGGGATATTTCTAGATGATTCTGTCATCTTTAATAAGCACATGTATGTTACTCATTGCATATGGGTGTAAGGTCAACTTCATCCATATATATATACGGTACATCTACAGAAACCAAGCGTTATGTAGAGCAAGCGGGGATATTTCGTTCATAGATGCTGTAAGTCTTGGAGGCTTTCTAGAAAGTACCTGTGCTGAAAAACAACACAAAGCTGTTGGGTTCTCTACCCTTATAATCGTCCCCGATGTGAGATTTAGTACAATTTGGGCCAAGTAGTCAGACATCTGGGCCTAGTCACAGCATTGTCACATCTAATCCTTCTTGTCTATTTAGAATATTTAGAGCAAAATGGGCTTCGCAGCTCGTGTTCGCCTCAACGCTAAATTGGTCTCTGTCACATCCTCGGCTGGCGTCAGACAGTGCACGCTCGACGCTAAACAACTTCATCAGGGCCCGATCAAATTACACTAATCACAGATGGAACGACTGCTTTAACGGGACAAGATGTGTGCATGCGTGCGTGTGTGTGTGCATGTGTGTGGGGGGGTGTGGGTGTAGGGGTTATACTGAATCTGTACTTTACATAGGTAAATTGAGTCACACAAGAGTGATTGATGTCTGCTTGGTAGACATAAAATAATGAGAGATATATTGAAGAAAAACCCCACGTATTCAAAAGCACGGAAGCAACACATCCTGAGTGTGACAATTACCCTCTGCTCTGCTCTGAGGAGGTATGCTCTGTGAAGATGAGAGGAAATAATGGCCAGCCGGACCAATGCTGAGAGACAGAGCGAGCGAACAGGGAGTGAGCGAGAGACGAAAGTAAAAAAACAAAGTGCACCACAGCAGTAGCACAGTCCTTCTCTGCTTGTTCATGCCAGTGCTTGTTAACTTGCTCCAGACGAGCAAAGTTTTGAGGTGTGCGTTCGGAGGACAGACAGACAGAGAGCAAGGCGGGCGGCTCGTGCTACAGAACCACAACCAAATGTTCACCTCAGAGCCACATCCCACCTGTTGTTAATAATAAATACCAGGTAAATGAATACCAGCTAAATACCAGGCAAATTGGATGAAATATTTATGTATATGAGACATTGACACAACTTTAATGTGTTTACCTATCATTGACCATCTAAAAGCAGGCAGGGAAATTAAGCCTTGCATAGTCATTTACGTCACAACATTCCTATGCTGCTGAAATTCTGAGGTCAGTCATTGGTCGTTTCAGAACGTTCTAGCAGTGGGGGCCGGGTTCAGAGGGCCCACGGTGGCAGCATCCCAATAGGACACACACACAATATAAATGTCACTGTCGCCGAGGAACACAATCTGTTTCTTCCGTTCGGCGTGGCAGCCAGCGTGACGCGGCGCATATTTGCCAAAAGCCAGCTGTGAGAGGCAGATATTAAAAAGCCACAGAGAGAAACTATTTACACAGGCTCATAAATTAAGCTGCTGTGAGCACGCATTTTAATATCCGCGCTGAGGGCAGGGCTGGTTGTGAGGGGCGGGGTGGGGAGGGGGTGGGGGGGGTGCTGGTGTCACCTACAGGGGACGCCGCTGAGCGACACTGATGAGTCACTCATGAGGACGCCTACAGAGCAACTTGAATCAAAGCGGCATGCCCGAGTACGCTAGCTGTAGCTCCTGGTACAGACCATCCAGTACATGACCAGCTCAGAGATGTAAACAGCATATTGGAGGAAATGGATGTGGGGGGCAGAGGAAAGGCAGGGGAGGGGGGGTATTGTTCCTAACTTACTCCTCTCTTTGTCTTCCCCCTTTTATCATTAAGGAATAGTAATATGACTGGAACATTGCACATTGATGGCATACATCAAAGGGTTAGACTATGCAAGCCTTGCAAGCGTAACATCCGGAGATTTCAGAATGCCAAAAGCAATGCACTCACTGGTATACAACAGCATGTTTATATAGGAAGGCTGGGATCTGCTGACTAGGAAGGATTCAGAGCGTGCTAAAATAAGTATATGGTGACTTTCATATGGAAAAAGCCTCACAGAAGAGGTTCATAAAAAAAAAAACCCGTAAAATAATGATCAGGGACATTGATCAGAGAGATTGAGTCGTTGTCAAAAGCTGCTGTTTTTACAGTCCACCTCTACTATGACAGACAAGCATCAGGGGGACAGGAGTCCTCAAACTCTTCTGACGCTTGACCCTAAGTCTGACAATGAGGAATCGGGGGTGCAGGTGAGAACAGGGAAGAGATTCAATCACAGCTGACACCAGTGGTCTGAGGGGAGGGAGGGAGGTGAGGCGGTGTGTTTTTGTGTGTGTGTGTGTGTGTGTGTGTGCGGAGGTTGGTGGGGACAATGCTTCCTCATTTCCCTCTGCCCTGTGCATCTGCCATCGTAATTTGAGATAATGACGGCATCCCAGCAGGACCATTCAGTGCGAAGTGATTTGGAATTGATTTAGTGCATTAATTATGCCCCTGTTACGGCAGTGTCATGGCCAATATTTTACAATTTGATAAGCAAAAGACTCACGGAGGGATCACTTTGATGAATAGTGGGAGTTCAGACATGGAGCGCCTTTTATGGTCGTACCTTTTAATTTAACGGTAATCACTTTCCCCTTGCCCTGTAAGAGCACCAAGGCATTCATTTCACCTCAGAGACCCCTGCTTTGCATTGTGTCAGATCTGATCAGGCACACACACACACACGCGTACGAATGTTCACACAAACATACACACGTCCGGTATATCCACAGTGCATCAGAGCAAACAATGACACGCATATGCATGGCACACAAGAAGCTGTGTATATGTGTTGCTAACTAATATATGTGTGTGTAGCGTATGTGTTTATGGCTGTGCTCTAGATGTGTGTGTGTGTGTGTGTGTGCCAGGTTCCGTGTAGCTGGACCCCATCTCCAGCAGGTCACCCTTAATGGAGCAGCTTCAGAACAGCTGCAGGGCAGGACACCCAGAGCCCAGTGATAATGAGCAGCATCTCAGCTGTTTAAAAGAGCCCAAGGGAGGACACAGACACACACAAGCACACACACATAAACACACAAGCACACACACCTACACACACAAGCACACACACACACACACAAGCATTTGCCAACATATATGAATGTATATATGAAACACAAATGCACACACATATACAGACATGTACACAAACACACACACAGACATAAGTACAGGTGAATCCACACACAAAATAACTAACTACTAACTGCAATACTAACTACAAGCCTGCACGTTTCTGACAGGTCGTGTAAAAAAGAGGACATGGTGAAACTGACAGGAAGAGGAGTTTACTCTCTGTTGCCACTTGTCCTGCTCATTGTTTCCCCTCCGTGTATGTGTGTGTGTGTGTTTATATAGTATGTGTGTGTGTGTGTGAATATATATATATATATATATATATATATATATATATATAATGATGTGTGTGTGTGCGTTTATAAGTGAGTCTGCAACATTGCTTATGTATGCCGCTCTTGCTGGACAGCAGAACTAGTAATAAGACCGCGGGCTCCATGGCAGGTTTGGCTGTCTCTCTGTCATGATGCATCTCCTTCAGCCTAGCCTGGTGGGACAGGGCCACCTACACAGCATATCTGGGGACATTCAAAGTTACAGGGCAGAGAACCGACTGGTCCCAAGCACACATTCTTTCACACAAAAGAAACGCACAGCAGAGACACACTCCTAATCACATTACATTCAGTGTGCTTCGTTTTCTCCCGTGGCAGTGAATCAGGGAGATATTGTTCCACCTTGTTCTGAAGACGTGTGTTTCGAAGGATTGTAATGACCAAAGGCCGGGTTGTTATGCTCTAAAACTGAAAAGAGAAAACAGCTCTGATTAGCACTTCTCTAGCCTCTCATTTACTCAGTAGCATTCAGCAACTCAGAAAGAAAGAAAATGCCAGAAGGAAACAATACATTTGGGTCCGTTCTTCATTCTTTTGTACTTATTCTCATCTTTAATGAGACACAAGTACATAATTTCCCAGCATTTACAGGTTTAAGATGTCAGGGGGTTGTGCCACTGGCATCTTTTGAAGAGAGGGCCGGTGCTAACAAAGTGATAATTTCAGTGTGGAAAGCTGTAATTATGCTAACTCTCTCTTGTGCGCCGCTATCCACTAACAGCCTCCTGCTCTGGCAACGGCCCCGGCCTTTTACGGGCTCCTGTGTGGGGCCAAAGGCTAATGAAACAGTGCCATTAGCCCAGTAACTATGAATGCAGCCCACATGTTAGTATCCTGTGTTATGCTAACATGCTAATGCTAACACCCCTCGCCCCCCCCCCCCCCAACAACCTCAACTCCAGCTCAGGGTATCATTATGTGGTGAGGAGGCTTGTGCCTTCCATTTCTCCACCCCACTGAGCATATACTGTCTGTGGTGAGAAGGCGAAGGGGAAGTAATCGAGAGATAAAGAGTGAGAGAGAGAAAAAACATGAGGAGCAGAGGAAATGAAGGGTCGAGTGTTTTCATCTCATTCTCTTTCTTTCCGTCTTTCTACTCCTGCTCAAAAGCACTGCGGATGGAGCAGAGTTGGAAGTTTCTCTGTATAGAAACTATTCAAAGGAGGATTTGAGGGCAGCAATGAAACAGAACAATTACTTTTTTTTTCTTCTTTTTTTTCTGTTTTTTTTAACAGGAAATAACAAAAACAAAGAAGTAACTGAATGAAAAATGATTATATGACTGTCAGCAATAGACAACTGGAGTTTTATCCAGTGGGTCCAGTGCAGTATAGATGCGTGATACACACACATACACTCACACCACAAACACACACACACACACACACGCACACACACACACCGCATACTGACACACTTAACTAGTGAGCCAAAAGATCCAGCACATAGGCTAGTCTTGATTAATGGTTGACTATGCAGTAATTGCAAGAAAGCAATTGGATTTTTAGCGGGGGGGGTTCGTTATCCAGGACAAAAGAAAGACAGGGACAGAAAAAAAACGGGGTGGGAGTGGAGGCTTGATGGAGTAATACCACACCCAACTGGACTCTGTGAAAGTTAATCAACAGGGAAGGATATCTACAGTAGTAGGATGCGGAGGATCTAATAGTATACTTGTGTTAAGATCATACAGCTACCACTCCTAGTGTAGGTGATGGCTGTACTGTAGAGTACATCCATCCACATACAGCACAGGTAGCTAACAAACAAAAGAAAAAACTATTGTTATACATCCTTGATCCCCCACAAACACACAGCTCCATGAAATGAAGCAGAATAATTGGAGTCTTGTTTAAGATTAAAAGCTGCTGGCAATCGCCCTCTCCTTCCTCTGCTCCTTCGTCATGTTCCCTGGAGAAGACTGTTCTCTACTCCTACTGCGAGTGGAGAACTTGGCATTGTCAGCCTGACAAGGATTCTGGAACTCTCTGCCTCTCTCTCTCTCTCTCTCTCTCTCTCTCTCTCTCTCTCTCTCTCTCTCTCTCTCTCTCTCTCTCTCTCTCTCTCTCTCTCTCCCTCCCTCCCTCCCTCCCTCCCTCCCTCCCTCCCAACCCCTCCCTCTCTCTCTCTCTCTCTCTCTCTCTCTCTCTCTCTTTCTCTCTGTCTCTCTCTCTCTCTCTCTCTCTCTCTCTCTCTCTCTCTCTCTCTCTCTCTCTCTCTCTCTCTCTCTCCCTGAGTGAATGCTGGAACCTTTCTCCCTGGTTCTTCAGCTAGCTGAGAGTAGTCTTTGCCTCCTTCCGGAGTCTGGAGTTCTCCTGGTCTCCAGAGATAAAACAGTTGTAAAGCTCCCCTCCGTCTCCCAGAACACAGCCTACAGCCAGCGTCATTCATCTCCTTCTCAAAAGACGGGCTCTGGCCATGTGTCTTTGTGTACTTGTTCTATGTGTGTGTGTGCATGCAGAGAGAGAAAGAGAGACAGGGAGAAAAAGGGAGAGACAGGGAGCACACAGGAGAATGAAAGGAAGAAGTTCAATTCCAAAACGTGAGTGTCCTTTTCTCCACACCCTCTTGGCCCCCAAACCTGAAGTTTCAGGAAGTCAGACAAAAGAAAATGAGATGAACATGTTTTGCATTTATTGGAATGCTCATGCATGTGTACATTGTACATTCGGTATGTGGTGTGCGAGCATCCGTGTTTTGGTTCACTTGCGTTTGTGCGTGTGTCAGCGTGCGTGTGTGTTCCTCTGCCCCCAGTCACAGGTCGTTTTGGCAGTGTGCCGGGGGCCTACAGCGGAGTACGCTTCCTGCCAGATTGATCGGCCTTTAATGAAGAGTCCGTCAGGCTGGGTGACATCATTAGGTAGCTCGGGGCTGGCCGACCACTTGTCCTGGCTCTGTCACTTCACTGTCAGGGAGATGCGTCGCTCGAGCAGGGCTGGAAAGAGCAGGCTATGGAACTTCAACCTGACTCAAAATAGACAATAAAGAACGGCCAGTACAACCAACTCGCAGTTTTTTGTTTTGATCGATGGTGGTGCCTGCGAATGTATGAACCTCTCCAGCTCAACAAAAGAAGGACAAGGGAATGAGGGCTGTTGAAGATGTTGTGTAGCGCCACCTACTGGTGCGTTTCTAGAGCTGCTCTAAGGTAATGACGGAGCACCCATGCTGGGTGGACATTATGGCTGTCATTAGAGTCACTCTTGAAGCATTAGCCCTGGGAAAATGGAGGGAGGCATGGTGCTGTGTGTGGAAACCGGTGAGTGAAGGATAGCTTCTGTTGAAAGCTTGACTTGGACCGGGGGGACAGCATGGCCATCCATTTACCTGTCAAGACCACACCAGGCAAAACTACCCACTCCTCTGCCTTCTCTCTCTCTCTCTCTCTCTCTCTCTCTCTCTCTCTCTCTCTCTCTTTCTCTCTTTGTTTCTTTCTTTCTCTCGCTGTCTCTTTCCCAACTCTCACACACATATGCACTCACTCACATTAGATCTTCGTTCTTAAAGGCAGAGCAGAAATTATTTCTGCCTGTCACATTAGTGCAATCTCCCCTCCCCTTGCCTCCTCACCCCTCCTCTCTCCTCCCCTCCTCTGCCTGGCTGTTGTCTTTGAGGGGAGCAGTGAGGATCAATCATGAGCCGCAGCAGGTGTTTGTAGCGGTTCCTCCCCCAGCCTGCAGCTCCGTCTTTATGAGGCCACGCCTGCGCTAATGGATGCCCTCCGGCCATCACAGAGCAAAAGGAAACACAACCGCCGCCTCCACAAAGACAAGAAGCCCCAGTTACACAGTGTGTGTGTGTGTGTGTGTGTATGTGTATGTGTGTCTGCAGTATCTGACAGCAAAGTGTTTGTGTTCTTGTATGTGTTGATCTGACTGTGTGTATGCTTGACTGTGTGTGTGTGTCTGCAGGGCACCCAGCTGATCAGACAGGGGCTTCTGTGAGGCCTCCTTGTTGAAACAGTAAACATGCCTCTTCATCACCAACTGGTCAGCATATGTGCTGTGACTGACCCTTCACTGCCCCTCTCCGGACCCTGAACTGGGGGTCTCATCTTCACAGGATATCAGGAGAGCACAAGAAGTCTGGCATGAGAATAATGTGTGTGATTAGAGCACACCAGTGGAACACCACACACTGTACACTGAGCTGATGTTTCACAAATCCCAGATGAATTAAGGGCATTGATGTTTCTGTACTGTGCAGGTTTTTATTCTGCCCTTTGTGGGACAGAATATGAAGACAGAGAAAGCTGTTCACTCACTTACTGGAAATTCCGATTTTTCACTATCAGTGCATGTGTGTAACGGGTGAATTTATATTATAAAGTGAGAAGTGGGGTTTGCCTGTGGCTTTCAGAACACAACTGCCTTCAAAATGATTAATTAAAAAAGACGTTCCACATAACAAATGAAAAACTTCACTTACAAGGCAACTACAGTACAGTAGTTCTAATAGTCCAAATGAGATGGTGGATTCAGCTTAATGACAGACATGCAGTACAGCACCATATATGTGATAGATAGTGATTGACAGCACTAATTAGAGAGACTCCATCTCCCACAATTACTAAGCCACTGAGGTCCATTGAATCCTGGCTCCACCCTTGATTTCAAAAGATGGTGATGAGAGCAAAACTTTTAGAACTGGCGATGAATCATTTCTCTCACCCTCCTTTTTGAACTTTGCATGATAGACGGTAAACACAAGTTCTCTTCTGATTAGCCTGCTAATCAGGGCTGGCAGGCCCATGGTTGTCCATCCATAAACTATAAGGAAAGCACTATTGACTTAGCAGTCAACCAGCTGATGACCTTCTCCTCACCTCTCTTGGCGCCCTCTCTACCCCTGGCTCAGCTAGCATTTTTTGTCCAACAATCGACTTTATAGAGAAATACATGAAGAAACACGATCCTTCACTTGTTCTCCAAACTGGGTGCAGCTCTATGGGGGGTATTCTGGGAGCTGCTGACATGATCTTTCTTCTGCTATTTCATTGGCCACGGTGTCAAATGTGTCGGGTCAGAACAATTTAACGCCACAATGAGATAGCATTAGCCTCGTTAGATCCCAGGGACACACGTAGCACAATAAAGACAGCCCTCGCCATGGCAACGGGATACCTACACATATCCCTTATCAATCCCCCAGATGCCTAATTGTTGCGCTAATGATGCAATGCCTGATGGGACTGTTTATGGTTTTCATTTTCGAGCTCCCGGCGCGGTAATTAGTGCACACCTCAGATCATTAAACAACATGGGCGCTGGGGGAGGAGGGGGGGGGGGTATGGGGGTGGGGGGTATGGGGGGGGGGGTACCCACAAAGACACAAAGGGAACTTTGCTGCCTTTCCGAGGATGGTGGTGTGAATCGCTGTGTTCCATTACAGCGTTGTGGACGCAGAACTGGGTTTGTGGGGGCGTCCTCTCACCCCCCCCCCCACACACACACACACTACTTTTCTGACCCAATCAGAGGTTGGTATATGGTTGAAATGTAATCTGAGGGAAGTTGCTGACCAGAGCATATTTGTCCATGCATGCAGCTTCTGTCTCAATGACAGTCTATGAATAGATAATACACTTCATGGGTAGCTACTGTAATTACGCAATTTCCCTAAGGTGATGAATAAAGTAGCTATCAATCAATTTATCCAAAACATGGACAGGTAATTCGTAAATTATTGATGACTTCATAATACATTCTCATGTATATTTAATCTGACTGGTTCTGATGAGATTGACAAATATATATATACAGGTCTACATTTAAATTAACCAATGAGGAGATTCATACTTGACTCATTCCGACTCAATAATTTTTATGATCAAAATACTTAATGTGGCTTGGGAAAGGGATTTAGTCATTTGAAGTTTGATTAAAAAAAAACATCTACCATTAGCCCATGGGGGGAGGGAGCATGACTTTAGGCTGAAGCCACCTTCACACTGACCTTGAGGAAGGAGAGGTTACGGTTGCGGTCAATACTGGTGATCTCCAGGTTTCCCATGACCACTTCACAGTTCTCGTAGAGCTTACGCAGGGTCCGGTACTGCTGGTCCAGGTCCGATAAGGTGCTCAGTTTGTTCTCCGTCCCCGGACAAACTAGAGAGAAGGAAAGCGGAAGAAAGTGAGTGGGTGGCGGCAGACAGAGAGAGAGAGAGAGAGAGAGAGACAGAGAGAGACAGAGAGAGAGAGAGAGAGAGAGAGAGAGAGAGAGAGAGAGAGAGAGAGAGAGAGAGAGAGAGAGAGAGAGAGAGAGAGAGAGAGAGAGAGAAATTACAAGAAGGGACAGAAAGATGGCGGAAAGGATAGACAGAGAGGCAGAGTGGGAGAGGGGGTGGGGGGGGGGGGGGACGCCGAGAGATTATAGAAGTTATTGAAAGAGCAGTTAAGAGAGGCCAACCTGACCCTTGACAACGACAGAGCCGTGAACACTTGAGGGGAATTATTTCTCAAAGGCACTGACCTACAGACTGGAATCTGGCTTTGCAGCGCCATTTAATGAAAGATATTCAAATCAGGTTCAATGACCTTTCGAGAAGGTTTCACTTTCAGATTGCCCCAGAGAGGACATTTCTTTGGGGGTATTAGAGGACGCCTGTCCCTGTGCGGAGGAAATCCACCACAATCACTCTGCGGCGCAGCGCCACGCGCTGCCAACGCCTCGCTGGTGACAGCGGCTCGTCTGGTCAATAGGGAGGTGAAGTCGCGAGAGAACGGGCTGGAGCTTCATCGGGGTGGTAGTACCCCGCCTCCTTATCAAGCCCATCCGCATCTGTCTGTCCTGGGTAGCTGGGAGGGAGCGGGGGAGGGGGGAGACAACCTTCCCATTCCAAGCCAGTCATGCACCTGACATGTAATTAGGTCAACCGATGTTACGCCCGTCAAGCAGCTTCTACACCCCCCCCCCCCCCACACACACACACACACATACCACCCCCCCTCACACACACATACCCCCCAACCCCCTGGCCCACACTTTGACCATATGCTCAGTCAGCTGCCACTGAATGCCCAACCCTCTGTGACGAGGGGAGTCACTGGAGGGGTACTAAGGTGTGTGTGTGTGTCAGCCTCTCCTTCAGCCTTAGACATGTACTGTGCATGTGCATGTATACACTGAAACAAAGATATACACACACACACACACAGTCAAATGTCCACATAGCAGGTCAAGTGGAAACACCGTTGTTGGTACACTAAATATTCCTACAATCACACACACCGTCCTTCTCCCGAGGTAACATTAATGCACTACTGGAACGAATAACAATCTCCTTCTATCTTTATTTCTGTCCTTCAATGTTCATGTTTTTGTATTACGTCAACTACCCAACAATGCGAGTGGGTGTCAATAGTTCCACTACATATCCTAAGGGTGATTGATTAAAAAAACAGCAGAGAGGAAATAGAAACAAGAAGAAAGACACCAGAAACATCTTGTTATTCTATGAATGGAACTACATCTGCTAGGTGTTCCTTCTGTCATGCTTCACTGTGGTGTTGTATTCAAAGTGCCATCATGGCAGTGTCTAGATAGGTACTCTCCCCCCCATGTCTCCCTTGCAGGCAGGGGGTGACAGTGTAAAGAGTGAGACGTTGCCTCTCTTGGGTCAGTGCGCCATGTGGAGGGGAAGGAAGGGCACGTCTGACGGGCTCAGCAGAGAGGCTGCCAGTGGGGACAATAGAAGACTATCTCCAGCCATGTCACAGTCCTGACTGAGCCGGCCTCCCTTAAGAACTAATTTGTTCCAGGGAGAAAGAGATGGAGAGACATGAGACACAAGGAAGACAGAAAGAAAGAATGACAGAAATAGAGAGAAAAACAGAGAGCAAGAGAAACAGTTAGAGAGAGAGAGAGAGAGAGAGAGAGAGAGAGAGAGAGAGAGAGAGAGAGAGAGAGAGAGAGAGAGAGAGAGAGAGAGAGAGTGAGTGAGAGAGAGAGAAAGCCCTTGGCAGACACATTGATTTCTGCCAGGGAATTCTGTCCTCTCAGCAATCCAGTGCCGAGGCAGGCCCCACTAGTACAATGCTCTACAACACTGTTCTCCTATTCACTTTGATGAGGGAGTCTTTATTACTTACTGTATTGATATGGTGACTTAATGACAGCAAATGTGATGAACAAATTACAGTAATACAGGTCCCATGTCCAGAAAACAACAGCAAATGGCCTTTTTGGGGGTCTCACTCCAATTCAAAAAGAGCAACATTAGAAGATTTAAAGATACCCCTTTTTTATTCTTTCTGTAGCAGAATATCACATTAGCTTTGCGGTCATGTTGATTCCAAGACCCAAGAATTGAATTACAACTTAATTCTTTCAAGAGGTTACTTGCAGCTGGGACAACAGTTACAGTATAACAGTGCTTAGGGCTATACATCTTTGCTTGCTGTTGCACGGTAGTGGAAACTAACCCTCTTCTCCTCTGTTACCCCTGTTCTCCCCCCAGGGTCGACCCCCCCCCCCCCCCCCCCCGTGTCCTTCAATGCACATCCCATAATCCCATTCACCACGAAGTAGACTTTTTTTCCCCCATTAAGTGGAAAAAGATGTGGCCGGTTCACTTATGTAGAGGCCCCTGTTGACCTGTACAGAGTCACTATCGGGTTTATGAGAGTACGACTGTAAAAGGCTTTAAGAGCAGAGCAGTCGTAATGGTTGAACGCGTGTGCCGAGGAGGGAAGTGGAGGGGACGGGAGAGGAGAGGAGGGGAGATGAGGAGAAGACAAGACGGTGAGTAGAGTAGAGTGGACAAGACAACAGGACAGGAGAGGAGCGGAAACTGGCTCTTCACAATCTGGCACACAGGCAGGTAAAGGGCTGTGCGGGGACTACTGGAGAGAATGTGTGACTACTCAACAATAATTATTCACTATACAACAGGAAGGATTAGAAGCGAGTAGTCATTTCAACAACCCTTACTCCTCTAGCCAAGCCTGTTCCCCGGCAATTTCTGTCAGCCTCTTTTATGTAGGACTCATTGAGGGAGTGAAGCGGTTTATAGCGAATAGACAATGTATGACTCCTAACTAGTTTGTATGTTCATTCTTCTCCACACTCAGTATCTACACTGCTAATGAGATGTATTCTGTCAATGTTAAGTTCAAACGTTTCCTGTGTCAACCAACTTACTAATGGCCTTTTTGTGAACAACAGACTTTCACTCACACCTACACACACACACACACACTTTCCCAACTCCTGGTGTCCTTCACGGACACCTACCTGCTCACTTTGCAAAACATCATACGCACACAAACACACACACACTGTCCTTTGGCGCGTGTGTGTAACACCTACACACCTTCAAAAAAGCGACAGATAACGCCCACATCAGTGGGGTTAGTTTTCTTCTCTAGCCTGGAATCAGTCCGCTCATCCTGTCTCTGTGTCTATAAGCCCCTGCTGACAGAGTCAGCTGTGCTGCTGGTGGGACAACCCACCTTCCTTGACTGACCGCTCACCGCCCCCCCCCCCCCCCCCCCCGGTGCTCTCCCTCCTCCCAGGCCTCCCCATGCATCTTAATCTCATAGTTTAACAGTCATCATCAATTACCTCGACATGCTGGATGATTTACACTGTGACACATATATTGTACGGTGCACACACTCTCTGTCCTCTTTGTACTCACACACACACTACTGCACACAATATAACACAGAAAACACACATTACTGCACACAAAATGACACACAAACACACATTACTGCACACTAAATGACACACAAACACACACTACCGCACACAAAATGACATATCCATGCACACACACACATGCCCCCCACCCTCCCCCCTCACACACAAAAACACACACACATGAAACAAGCCAATCATTTCTCTGTGGGCGACGGCACGACACACAGGCGGGGGGGAGGGGGTCACAGGGATTAAGGGACGTGTTGGGGGGTGGGAGGTGGTGGTGGAGGAGGGCTGGGGGTAGTGTTTAATGACTCGTCCCAGCCAATTTCCAGCCGGTGGCTTCTCTTTGGGGGTAAATGAGGCTGGCGGTTAATGTAGCAGGGAGACCAGGGAGCTGTCTCTGATTGCAGAGGGACAGGGAGAAAGATGGAGAAAGAGAGAGAGAGAGAGAGAGAGAGAGAGAGAGAGAGAGAGAGAGAGAGAGAGAGAGAGAGAGAGAGAGAGAGAGAGAGAGAGAGAGAGAGAGAGAGAGAGAGAGAGAGAGATGGACAGGTGAAGGGGGTGACAGAGAAAGAGAGAGAGAGAGACAGACAGACAGACACAGAGACAGAGACAGAGACAGAGAGAAAGAGAGATAGAGAGACAGAGACAGACAGAGAGAGGGTGATGGGGGGGCAGAGAGAAAGAGAGAAAGAGAGAGTGTGGTTAGGGGAGAACATTAGTATGGAGCATATGGGCGATATCATTAAGAGGGAGGGTTCTAGAACATTTAAGCCGGAGCAGGAGATGTTTCTATTCAATATTCTGTCTGCTGAAAGACTGCTCCTTTGGTTTGTGTGTTCTGTGCATCAGCGTGTGCATGTGTATGTGTGCGTGTGTTGGCACTTTTATAGTATTTTATGCAGTTTTATGAATTCCCTTACTCAGGAATTCCATGCACAGTTCAGTATCAAGTGCACGCACACACTCACACATACCACATGTACACAAGGGGCCATAACAAGGTAATTTATTCTCTGTCATTCAGCCAAGTATGTTACAACCTTTGGGGAGCAGCCACATTAGAAGCATGTTGATCGTGCCTCGGCCAAATACACACACACACACACACACTTGCACAGACAGACACATACACAGACACATCAGAGAAATAGCGACGGTCTCAATAGCAGACATCCATCTCCGCTCAACGTAGCGAGCAGCCGAAACGCAAATGAACACTTGAGTCTGACGACCTCAGACTCGGTGCATCGTGGGAATGTGTTATTGCAGGGCAGAGCTGAAGGTGCCAGTCAGCTGCCATCTGCACTCTCTCGCTCGCTCTCGCTCGCTCGCTCTCCACCTCCCTGACTCTTGTTGCCAATCTCATTCTTTCGCGTTCTCCCTCACTTTTGTTTTTTAATTCGATGCGGCCGCTCCATTTATCATCGCTTGAATCGATAACCATTTGCCTGTGCGCCGACGTGAGGGATGTAAATAGCAGAAATCTGACATTTAGAGGATATAAAACAACAGGCTTTCGATATAATCAACACCGTCGGGAGTCCCAGTCCTGAAGCCGATCCATAGCCTTATTAAAAAAAGGCCCGATCATTTCGAAGCATCAACGTGGATGAAGCTTTTGTGACGATGTTGTTTGATGAGTCAGTGAGTGTGCATGCAGTGTGCGTTCAGAGCGTGTGTGTGTGCCTGTGGAGGGAAATATCGGCTCCAGACGCGTCCAATTTTGTCTTGAACGGAGAGGGTTTTAGTCACGTGGTCTAGTGTTGGTTCAGAAGAGTTTTTTGTAGAGTTACTAAACTGGAAGGGAGTTACTGGGTAAGAGTAGACTTGTGTTGTGCGTGTGGGTGTGTGACAGACTTTGTGCCTGCCAGTAGTACTGGTGTGCCTTAACCCCTTCTCCAGGCTTAAGTCGAGCTCTGCTCCACAAATCCCAACTGACACTACAGTCCCCCCCACACACACACACACCCTCCACTCCAGGACTCTCTCCAAACCCCCTCCACATGCTGCTTCAAATGGAAACCGGCTTCCCCAAACTGATGCCCCAACACTGCTGCATCCCAGACCCCCAGACCACAGGCCACTCTCACACATACACACACACACACACACACACACACACACACACACGCACACACACCAACACACACACAAACACACACACACAAGGAAGGCCCGCTAAGAGAAGCAACCACACCACTATTGCCTGTTCCACCACAGCCATCCCAATACCAACCTCTGGACTGGTCTGTGAGTGTGTGTGTGTGTGTGTTCCAGTACAACTGCAAATGTCTGTGCCTAAATATATGTTTCTAAAGATATGTGCTCCCCCTTGTGCTCTTCACTCCATGTCTGTGTCTCTGTGTGTGCACTGTCTGCAAGGGTGTGTGTGTGTGTCAGACACACAGTTTAATCAGTGTGTTTGCTATCCTCTCTGTAAGAAGTCTGTGATTCCCAGGTCCTCCCCCCCCCTTCCCATGTGGTTCTGTCTTTCAGTCCACAGCCTGTAGGTGAGCTTAAACTGGGCCTGACCTTTATGGCTGGACGGCGCACAAAATCGATAATTATGAAATGAAATGAATTAGCGTGGCGGCACTAGCACGCTAACTGATGGAGGATTATTGCTCACAGGCAATAATGAAGTCAGTGGCTCATGAGTAATGACATCATCCCAATACTGGTCCCTTTCCCTCTCGCACCATATCCACACTGGACTGTGTGTGCATGTTTGGAGCCTCAAATGAGTATGTTTATATGAGCATAAGAGCACACACACACACACACACAGACAGATAGACAGACACACACACACACACACACAAGCAGAAGAGTAGACAAAGTTCAAAGGAATGTGACAATGCTAATAATGTTGTAAAAGTCACATTGAGCTCTTTGTTTTCCTCCCACTACATCTACATACTTTCACTGGTCTGCCCTCGCTCGCTCGATCATTCTCCCTCTTCCATCCCTTTTAGCTTGAAAGCTGAGCCTCAAAGACCGAACTTAATTGCCTCCGAAGCCACAGCAAAAGAGGGGAAAACTGAATAAGAACACACGTCTCCAATGACGATGTAAAGCCATCGCTGGTTAAAAGGCTACTTCAATACAGGATGTGAGAGTCGAATGAAGGCCCGGACATTTCCTAAGATGGACACTGCTCTTGAAGTGAAATCAGCTCAAACTCCTTGCAGAAGCGCTCTCTCTCTCTCTCTGTCGGGTCTTTGAGGAGACAGGGCAAACATGAATGTTTAGTATTTCTTACAGTGGGTCTGTCCTAGATACAGAGGGTGACGCTGGGCTGAAGCACTGTCTTCACAAGTAGAGGATGACAGCTGGGAGGAGAGGAGGGAGGAGAGGAGGGGTAAAAATAGAGTCACTCATTTTCACAGGTGGGCTGTGGAGGGGAGGGAGGGGAAGGGAGGGGCAGAGGGAGAGAGAAGGGGGGGAGATGGATGAGAGAGGGACGAACAGTATGAAAGGAGTTTAGGAGCCATGCTGAAAAGCTTAAGGGGTGGAGAAGGATGTGAGGAGGTGTGGATGGGGAGGGGGGCGGAGATGGAGAGAGCAGTCAGAATATGGCGGCGAGACAGAGAAAAAAAGAGGGGGAGGGGGTCCAGAAAGCTGAGGACAGATGCACACTCTTGCTGAGAGGACAGGAGGAGAGAGGAGAAGAGAGAAGAGGAGAGGAGAGAAAAAGAGTGGAGGGTGGAGGAGAGGACATGTACATGAAAATGCATTAGTGTCTCACTTGGACTAACCGGCTAACCCCATAGAGGCCAGCACAGCTGAGGCATGGCAGACAGAGAGGACTACGCTATCATGGCTGCACAAATGCTAACACACATGAATGGTGCACAGACCCCTTGTTAGCAACATTGCTAATCACACTTGGAAAGCATGCAGGGCAATGCTGATACAGGTGCATGCAGCAGGGCTCGCGGTTTCAGCACACCAAAATAATTATATCCAGAAGGTTCTAGATCCATCTATGAGATCATGGAGGTTGAGAGTTTGAGCCCCCTCTTTTAGCCCCCGAACGAGCCCCTTTCGCTTTCTCTCATCATCCCTGCCTCAACACTATTGGAATCCCCCCTCTCTCTCTCTCTCCCTCTCTCTCTCTCTCTCTCTCTCTCTCTCTCTCTCTCTCTCTCTCTCTCTCTCTCTCTCTCTCTCTCCTCCCCCCTCCCTCCCTCCCTCCCTCTCTCTCTCTCTCTCTCTCTCTCTCTCTCTCTCTCTCTCTCTCTCTCTCTCTCTCTCTCTCTCTCTCTCTCTCTCTCTCTCACTCTCTCCCTTTCATTCTCACCCTTCCCTGTCTTTTCTTATCTGTAGTGATGAAACAAAGAAAAGGAGAGAGTAATGGAGAGAGAAGGGGACCAACGGAGAGGGAGACAGAGACAGATAAAAGGGGGCGCAGAGATCGATCACACGTGCACCTTTTGCAGGTTTCCTCCGAGCTGTGGTTGTACCTGAGGCTCGACACATGTCTCCCATGCAGGAAAACCTGGCAACGAGGACAGTGTCCTTCAAGGGTTTCACCAGGTTGAAATATACAGACACACACACACACACGCACATGCAGCAGCAAAAGGATACTCAAGCAGGCTGAATATGATAGCATCAAGTCAGAGGATGTGCATCTTTGATTGACAGCGGCCCCTCCAACAGGAGCGAGCCCAATGAAGAGTATACACACACACACACACACACTTCACATCAGAGGCTGACAGGTGCATTGGCACGGCCCGGGGCAGGAGTGTGAGGGCCAGGGGAACACTGTGTGTGTGTGTGTGTGTGTGTGCGTAAATGCATGTGTGTGTGTGGGTGTGGGGGCGTGCATGTATTTGGAATCAGGAAGGGAAATAAACCTCAGGAGTGCACCCTGATGCTAATGTTGCCCTAAGGACTGTAGTATGGAGAACAGTAGGCAGCTGTGCAACGTCGGTAGCCTGGTGGAGAGCAGAGAGGACACCGAGGAGGTCCCTAGCAGGTTGGGGCACCAGAGATCTCTACAGTCCTGAGGTTACAGCCCTCGGAAGAACCCAGTCTGCATGCTTTTGATCCAGTCCAGCACATTTCAACTGGTTCTGACAGCACCACTACTGTTTCAGCCAAACTACTACTCCTGCTGGTATACCTACTGTAGCAGACTCTATCATAGCCAAGATTCCTTTGCTTAGATATCTGAAGTCACTGTCAATAGAGAGGAAGCAAAGCCATTACTTGGACTGTATACTATATCCAGGGGTCAGATTCTGTCCTTCAGCAAACATCTACTAAACACACACACATACACACACACACCTTTCTGCGCGGCAATAGCTCAGCACAGCAGTTCTCCGGCTTAGCCGAAACACATTTTCTCTTTACATCTTTACCTTAAGTGACAAAAGCCCCAGTAGCCCTCTCAATTATGTTGTGCAGGTGCAGTCAGCAGGAAGAAGTAATTGCTCTGGGTGTTTCTGGTTCCCTGAGATGGATCGTGAGCTCTGGGCAGAACTGTCAAGGCCTCCTTGGGGACTCATAAGGAGGACAGGGGGCAAACGGTGTGTGTTTGTCTGTGTGTTTGTGTACGTGTATTTGTCTGTGTGTGGCTGGGTGTGTTTGTACATGCTTGCTTGAGCATGCACATGTGTAAATGAGCATGTGTGTGTGTGTGTGTGTGTGTGCAGTGTGTTGAAGTGTTTGTGTTAGCGGGGGCCATCTCATTGACGTTGCTGCCTGGACCAGCTGACAGGTCCTGATGGAGAGTCAGACATTGGACCTCTCCTGGTCACATGACCCTGTCCCCTCTGGGCTCTGGGGGCCTGTAGATAATTGGGGTTTGATCGACCAATCATCTGCTCCTGACAGTGTCCCCAGCCTAAGGGGCAACACTCTGGGAGCAGTTCAGGGCCGGTGACCGCAAATTAACCACAACCACCCACACATCACAAGCACCATCACAGGATGTCAAACTGACATTGCATTTTCACACGAGGAAAAAATCAACAATGGTGAGCAATGATAGGAGGGTAATACATCTCATGGTACTTTATTCCCTAAACGGTCCAGCCTTGAATGACTGTAAACATGAGACCCAGACACATCGGTGCAGATGGAGAACCGCAATAACGTTCCACCCCAAAATGAACACATTCATGGGTTACATTCCTTCATTCGGAGGTTCGGGATGTTTCACTTTGTCGAGGGCAGAGTTTTGTGGGCCAAAGTCAGCTGGGAGGGTGTGTGTCCTTGTTGTTGTTTGGTAGGTGAGTCACGAGGAGGGGGCGCAGGCTGAGGCACATGGGCACCTGCTCCAGATGTGCCGGGCACAGATGTGCTGTTTAATTACCCTGCTAGAGGTGCTTTGCATTATTACCCTGTACAGCCCCAAGAGAGCGCCTGTCTGCACGCGCGTGTGTGTGGACGTGATTGTGTATGTGTGTGCTTGTGTGCGTTTGTGTGTGCTTGCGTGCGTGTGTGTGTGTGTGTGTGTGAGAAAGAGTGCCTACGAAGCCCTGAGAGGATTGTGTCTATGTATGCATGTGTGTGTGTGTTTCATACATGTACACGTCAACCTCCTCCATCTGCTAAGTCAATTCAAATGACCCAGTTGGGCGCCAAACGTGCCACGAAACGTCTGTGATGGACGTAAAGAAACATGACACTAATGAAGAAGCTCTCTCTATGAGGCCCACGGCACTGTGCCTGTCTTTAGAGCATCGCGGGGAGTGGAGATGCACACAGTCTGGTTGGTTTTCGAAGACATCAGCCGACACTGACAGCTATGTCAGACTCCCTTTCAGACACATGGCTGCTGTAGGTCTCTCTCCTCATTGGTTGTTTACACTTCCAACCGGACAAGGTGGGGACGTGAGGCATATGCAGGACGGGCAAACACACGCACGCACACACAATGTACATAGGCATTCCTGACTAAGGCGACCTGACGTTCGAGATCTGGAACGTCGGGGTGGAGATGGAACGATAGACGTGAGAAAGGGAACATGGCTGAATCAAACGAGCATGATGAATTGCATTGGAGGGAGAGTGCGAGAGGTGAGGCAAAAGAAAGGTAGGGCAGACCAGAGAAAGCGAGAAAACAAACGTTTTGAGAGAAAGGACAGGAGCCGTAGAGAGGCACAACCGGAGGAGGGAGGGAAAGATGGAGGGCAGGAGATAGAGAGATGGAGAGAGTGATGAGGACGTGGCCCTGGGCAGAGTGGATTAGTGAGTATTGTACCTGCTGATGTCTCTGTCCCCTGGGGCCTGCAGCAGCTAATCCCAGACCGTTCCACACATTAAGCACCAGGATCAACCGCTCCATTCATTACTGCACACGCTCCCTACAAAAACCGCTGAGGTAGAAACACACAGACGCACTCACACACACACACACATACGCTCGTGCGCACACACACCCGCACGATAAACGTGTGAACAGAGAGGGGTTTTTCACCCACCTTGGATTTCCCATCAATCTCCAAAGAAGAAAGAACCTTCATGAATACACACAACCGTTCTATCTAGTTCCTAGTCGGGAGTCAGGTGGCTGAGCGGATAGGGAATCGGGCTAGTAATCTGAAGGTCAACAGTTCGATTCCGGGCCGTGCCAAATGATGTTGTGTCCTTGGGCAAGGCACTTCACCCTACTTGCCTCGTCAATGTCCCTGTATTTACTGTAAGTCGCTCTGGATAAGAGCGTCTGCTAAATGACTAAATGTAAATGTTAAATGTAGTCATACAGCCCTTCTCTTCCTGTCCCACAGCGTGTGAAGCACAGCCTCCTGTCTGAGGCAGTCGGTGCAAACAGCCTCCTGTCTGAGGCAGTCGGTGCAAACAGCCTCCTGCCTTAAGGCAGTCGGTGCAAACAGCCTCCTGTCTGAGGCAGTCGGTGCAAACAGCCTCCTGTCTGAGGCAGTCGATGCAAACAGCCTCTCGTTCACCGTGCCCTCTGTCTCTGCGGCTCTCCTCTTTCTCTCCTTTCACCGTCAAACTTCACTTGTCTTTGCAACAACCGGGCCCCTTTTACCCCGCCCCCCCCCCACCTTCTCTTTTTGCTGTATCCCCTTTGCCGTGACAATTTACGAGCCTCTCCTCTCCTTTCATTTAGTGGCCCGATTCTCTTGTCATAAAGCATGTGTGGGGGACTGGAGAGGGGGGGGTGGGGGGGAAGGGGGGCAATTTACGAGGACCGTCCCGACACAGCCCGGCCCGGCCCGGCCCGGCTCGGCCCGTCAGAACCTGCATTACAGCCCAGAGATTTAGAGAGGGCCCGGACCTGACTCTTACTCACACGGCCGTGGCGTTTTATGGGGCGACATGTTCTATCTGAGCATGATGGCCGCTTTGACCTTCTCCTGTAAGTCTTTCACCCTCCAGCCCTGGCATGAAAAGAGCAATCCAGGGCCCGCTGGCAGGGAAAGCTTCTCCTTGGTCTCAACGATGCAAACACGGGCCGGAATCTTCCACGTCCTCACGTTCCTCTGGGCGTGTGTGGCACCATTGAGGCTGAATAGATCACCACTCATGATGTGCACATGATGTGCACACCGGTAATGTCAACAGGTTTCTCACATGTATTCAGAGGGAGGGGGCAAAAGAACGAGGGAGAGATGGGGACGGAGAGAGAGAAAAGAAAGGCAACAAAAGTGAAGAAAGACAGAAAGAAAGAAAGAAAGAAAGAGAAGGAGGAAGAGAGAGGGATGGAGAGAAACAGAGAGGGGGGAGAGAGCGAGAGAGCAAAACGGAGAAAAAGAAAGAAAGAATGAAAGAAAGAAAAGAAAAAAGGAGGAAGGGAGAAAGAAAGGAGGGAGAGAGAGAGAGAGGGAGAGAAAACGTCTCCTATCAAAACCACATCATCCAATCAAGACCGCAGAGTGACACCCGAGCCACAGGCAGACCTGTCACCAGGAGCAAATCAATCCACCACAAAGAAAACAGCTTCTCCGTTTATACCTCCTGAGGTGCCGGATTTGCCCTCAAAGAAATGCTGTTGCTTTGAAAGGTAACCCTCTATATCCCCCTGCTCTCCGCACCCTCTCTCGCTAGCCTCACCTCCTCCATCTGAGAGCAGCCAGAACCTCGAGGGCAGTTTCTCAGAGTAGATCTCTCTTCGGTGGAGCTCACAGAACGCTCTCTGTGATTCCACGCCTGTGGCCCTCTCTATGGCTGAGAAGCAGCGCTCCCTCGCTCCATCGCTGGTAAACAAATAAAGCGCTTAGCGATTCCTACCTCTCTATAGTGAGCATGATGGGATGTGAGAAGGGAGGAGGCAGAGGACAGGAAACACTTGACAGAGGATAGGAGAGAGGAGGCAACGTGCAGGAGACAGGAAACACTTGACAGAGGATAGGAGAGAGGAGGCACCATGCAGGAGACAGGAAACAATTGACAGAGGATAGGAGAGAGGAGGCACCATGCAGGAGACAGGAAACACTTGACAGAGGATAGGAGAGAGGAGGCACCATGCAGGAGACAGGAAACACTTGACAGAGGTTCGGAGAGAGGAGGCACCATGCAGGAGACAGGCGACAGATCGAACAGCTATCATGGAGCTAATCAGTGTTTCCAAAGACATGCATGGACGTCATCAAAGACGTGCTCAATTACCTGGCCAGTCAATGAATATCACTAACGCACGAGCACACACAGATACGCGCGCACAATCGTACACACACACACACACACACTCAGTAACACACTCAGTAACACACACACAAACACACACACTCAGTAACACACTCAGTAACACATGCACACACTCGCCCGCACACATGTACACACTGCTCCGAGGCATAAATAAATGAAAAAAGAAACACCCACCCATAGCAAACATCCACAAGCCTGTTGGAACACGCCGGCTCACAGGCCTCATCTTTACACAGTCGCCACACACTGCCAGCGTGGTGCAGACTTCTCTCTCTTTCTCTTTCTCTTCTACCCTCCTCTCTTTCCTCCTCTCTGTCACTCTCCTCTTCGAGAGCCCTTTCTCTCTCCCTCTCCCTCTCCCTCTCTCTCTCTCTCTCTCTCTCTCTCTCTCTCTCTCTCTCTCTCTCTCTCTCTCTCCCCCTCTCTCTCTCTCTCTCTCTCTCTCTCTCTATCTCTCTCTTTCTCTCTCTCTGGATATGCATTTGCACACCCTGCACTGTGCCAAGCTCGGCATGGCAGAGGGAAAGGGATGGAGAGAAAGACAAATACATCAAAAACACAGTGGAGCTCAGGATGCGTCTCTCTCTGTCTACATCTCTCTCTCTCAAACCTATCTCCACTTGACACCACCACCAGCCCTACACAGCAAAGAGAGACACCACTCTGAAACTCATGCTCCCTGAAGGAGGAGAGAGAGGAAGAGAGAGCAGGGATGGGGGCAGAGAGTGAAGTCCTTCAACCCCTCACAGCATTCAGTCTGACCCAAAAAAAGTTGAGGAGTCAGAGAGACAGGGAGAGAGAGACAGAGACAGAGAGAGAGAGAGAGAGAGAGAGAGAGAGAGAGAGAGAGAGAGAGAGAGAGAGAGAGAGAGAGAGAGAAAGAGAAAGAGAAAGAGAAAGAGAAAGAGAAAGAGAAAGAGAAAGAGAAAGAGAAAGAGAAAGAGAAAGAGAAAGAGAAAGAGAAGGAGAGAGAAGTAAAAAAAAAAAACACTTATTTTTGATGGCAGCTTCAAAGACCATTACAGCGCCTTTGAAAAGTTACCAGAGGGGGGGGAAGTTCTTTCGAGTGTCTAAGAGCAGCAAGGGGATGGTGCTGGAGCTAGCGTCCTCTTCCTCCTAGCATTGACAGAATACTAAGTAAACAAGATCAAGGCTGGCCCTGATACTCTGGGACTGAGCGCTGCCCCCTCCACTGCCAGAAGAGAACGCTTAAGCGAGCGCAAGGAAGATAAAATACGGAAGACCCAGAAGAAGAGCTACATCAACCAGTCGTTCTTTTCCCACAGTGGGGGGAAGCGCGCGGGGCGGCGCAAGCGAGGCTGACTGTGTCGATGGGCTTGTTTGGAGAAACCCATGATCAATAAGCGAACTTGTTGAAACTTTCAGAGGGTCCTCGCAGAGTTGGGAATGACTGGGTTCAGCAGCCTACTTGTTAGCAGATTTCTCTATCTGCCTTCATAATAGTTAATGTGAGCTCGTCCTTCTGATCAACATGCAGACAGCCGCCCTAGCCCAAGTGTCTTGTGATTGTAGCTCAGATGATGACTTAATATGGGTACTGACAACTGGCTTCCATTATGGAAAGGATTTCAAAATCCTAAACTTTTGCAGCTGTGTCCCAAACATGACCCCACTCCCTAAAAAACTGGATGTCCCCTTTTCAAAGCCCAGCTGGTGTGACTAGATAAGCGTTAGATAAAATAGAAAACCACAGCTATCCACCCAACCTTCTCTCTCCCGCCCCCCCCCCCTCTCTCTCTCTCACTTTCTTTATCTACTTCATTGATTTGTGTGCAGCAGATCTTGCCCACCTTGGCAGCTCTGGACCAGTGCCTCCAGTTAGCAACACACACACACATGGACAGCAAGGAGCCTCGCCAGTAAACAATGTTTGGGACCCGCTCGTTCTCTGTTAAGTGGTACACTGGGCACTCGCTCAGCTCCATATGCCTAGCCCGGGCCGGCCATGGCTGCTGGCTGAAGACCGGTGCGGGCAGATGGGCGGACGGACAGATGGACGGCAGGGTTGGGTAGACCCACCTGTCAATGGAGATGTGGCGTAAGAGATATATCAATCCTGGATTCACACTCACGCTCTCTCCATTCTCTCTCTCTCTCTCTCTCTCTTTCTCTCTCTCTCTTCCTCTCTCCCTCTCTCTCTATCCATCTCTCTCGGTCTTCCTCTCTCCCTCTCTCTCTATCCATCTCTCTCGGTCTTCCTCTCTCGGTCTATCTCTTGCTCGCTCTCCTGTTTAAGCAGCAGGGGACGGCAGCCACGCGCCAGCCAAGGCAACATGGTGGGTGGGAGGCCAACAGAGCGACGAGGGATGGAGGGATGAGGAGAGGGAGGAAGGCAGGCAGGCGCCCCGTACTCCAGCAGAGAGATACCAGAAGGCGTGTGAACCGCGAGTAAAGCGAATTACAACTCCACTGGTTGCAATCGCCAAACTATATTCCCCGACGACGGTAGGTCGCCCACGGAGTAGCTGCAGCAAGAGCACGCTGCAGGGAGGCGAGCACTAGCTGCGTCGCTCGCCGCTGCCAGGTGAAAGATGGCGAGGGCGACGGACAGAGGGAGACAGAGGGGGGGGAGGAATGGAGGGAGAGAGGGGGAGAGAGGGAGACGGAGGGAGAGAGACAGGGCAGAGAGAGGGAGATGGAGCAAGAGTAAGCAAGGGAGACGCAATAAATAAAAACATAAATACATCAACAGATTCTTGATGAGGGGAAAGATCACAGGTTAGAAAAGGAGGGAGATACAACCCTGAGCTGGATAGCTCGGTGGGATGAGTGGGAGGGGGGGGGGGGTGATGAACAACAACAAATAAGCATGAGATGGTACGTGTGGAGGAGGAAGGTGGGAGGTGCACTGGAAAGACCCCATCCCCCCCTTTGGAGTGTGGGTGACCTTGACAGGATGGAGGGGGGGGGGCAAACGGTCTATCTCCGGAGCGTGTCATGGTACATCCTTACACACCCCTACATACACACACACGTACACCAACCCTCACTGCGCACTCACACACATACAGCATAACAGCATGTTAATGACACGCATGAGCCACCGGAACATTCATCATATTCACATCACAAAATCTATATCGTATGTGTGTGTGTGTGTGTGTGTGTGTGTTTGTGTGTGTGTGTGTGTGTAAGGTCTCTCGCATGTATGAGCATCACACGTTAGTGTCACCTTCTTTTCCTACGGTAATAACCCTCAATCATCCACTGAACAGAATCCCTCATCGTGTACCAGACCAGAGATACAGATTCATTACCTGGCTCCTAGCAAGCAGCAGGAGGGCTCTCCAGCTAACCACACTGTGTCTGGAGTGTGGATCCCCTCACCCCTGT
>NC_140372.1:9492500-9510000 GCF_054491055.1 Hypomesus nipponensis
CCTTTGGCTCCCCTCCATCCCTGCCCCTCTCACTCCCAACCCCTCTCTCCTCGCCCGGCTTGACCTCGGGCCAGCGACAGACCACTGCCATGGATCGATGGTCTGCCATGTCTGGCACTCCCCCTCTCCCGGCGCTGGACTGTAAATCAGACCAGATAAGACTGGACTACAGGCCCCAAGGGCCCCTGGGAACCCACCCTGGTCGCACTGATGGATGAGCTGTTGGAGCGACAGAAGGAGGGAGGGAGGGGAGGAAAAACAGCCACCAGCATCAATCACAACACTATGGGGGTTTGACCACGCGAGCACACCTCCACAGCTGCTTTTATGGCCTACAGTACCCACAATCCACCAGAGCTCGGCCCAGAGCATACAGAAGCCACAAGCAACCACGGTCACTCACAAACATTCTATTTTTCCAGTCACTCTCAGAGGAGACGAGAGGAGGAGAGGAGGAGGGGAGGAGATCTGGGACTGACCAGCCTGTGGGTGCCCGGGTGGCAGTGGCAGTGGCAGCTTGCGTGGCAGCGGGGAGATCGTTGCCGACGTTTGCCAACCTCAGACACGCTGGCACGCTGGTGCGTCCACCTGTCACTCAGGAGGATGCTACGCTACATTGCTGCATTAGCCAGACGGCTAAGTCCAACCTCAACTCACCTCAGTGCTGGAGAGGACCTATCACCTGTCAGCTCTTCAGTGTGAATAAAATGGATGAGGGCTCATTCTAGGCACTGGAGGAGCAGGGTTTTTTTTTGGTCAGGTTCAGCCTGTTGTAGCCTGTGGGGTGATAGGCGCTGCTAAGAACTAGAAAATGCGCAATTTTTTTTTGTTCTCGTACTTCCAGTGACCTATGTCAACACTTTAACCACACAAGTGTCATTCATAACCTGAACACGAACGTTGACCACCAGGCCTCGTACTGTAGAATGGGGACCACAGCACAACCACACACATTCATGCCTCCAGATTGGAGCCTTTCGTCAAGTTGAGAATAGAGTCATTCCAGTGCGTGCTCTCGGGAATTATCCTCACGCCAACGTCGACAAGGGCGAGCGTATCGCATTCCACCGCGCGGCTCACAGAACAACACGGCTCATGAGCCATGACGATAATGAGTCTGTCGAAGACGAGTGGGAGTCGGCTGTTAGCACACAAAGACTCGCTAGCTCGCCCCCCCTCATCCCCAACCCACCCACCGGGCGTCCCCCCCACTTCCCCCAGTCTGTGTACGACAGCACACCCAGCCTCACTGCGTGGGCACCACTCCCCCGCCTGTCCGGACCAGCCCTGCCATCTGTGGCCAAGCAGGCTGCCCGCCTGTTGCCCTCGCCCATGCCAGGCTCCTCGACATGGTTGCATGGTAACAGGTCTGTGGTGGGTTGGGGGGGGGGGACATGTGAACGGGCACAGGCTAGGACACCCCTGCCATTCCCGGCACGTCTGTGAAGGACCCCATGTCTATGGCCTCGTCCGCGAAGAGTTTCTAAAACTTGAGGGAATCTTTCATTCTCATTTTGCACAGTGGGTGAGCACAAATTCTAACTTTGAGTGAAGTCCTGAAATTCCTCCGAGAATTCAATGTAACACGCACAAATGTACACAGGTTGACTCATTCGCACACACACTCACACACACACACACACACACGCACGCGCACACACACACAAAGATGGAGAAACTGCAACACCATGAAGTGACTTACTCATCCATGACTATTATAGTCTGTGGCACTACCAGGTAATTAATTGCACTAATTGAGGAACAGAGTTCATCAAAATTATATTTCCATTCCAAAGCCATTAGGGGCTCTTTTTGTGAGAGCATCCCTGAGGTGATAGAAGCATACACACACACACACACACACACACACAAACACACAAGCGAGGGAATGCACACAAACGTAGATAGGCACATGCACGCAGGCACACCGACACATGTACACACATGCACAGCAGGACATCACATCAGAAGGTCCACACACGCAAAACATAGAAGCTCCTTATCCTGGTCGGTCATCCTGCAATAATACATTGCCAGGCAATGACTAAATATATCCAGTCCACTGCTCTGGAGATGATTGTCTTCCAGCGGCTCTTTGTCAGAGGAGCTTGTCTCCACCAACACATCACTGGGAGAGCAATGGGATTCACAAAGCCAGCCATAGTAGTCAGTCAGAATAGTAATGCAGAGAGAGAGAGAGAGAGAGAGAGAGAGGGAGGGAGAGAGTTAGATAGAGAGGGAGGGAGGGAGGGACAGGGAGTTAGAGAGAGGGAGGGAGGTAGAGAGGGAGTTAGAGAGAGGGAGGGAGGTAGAGAGAGAGAGGGAGGGAGTTAGAGAGAGGGAGGTAGAGAGAGAAAGGGAGTTAGAGAGAGGGAGGTAGAGAGAGAAAGGGAAGGAGTTAGAGAGAGGGAGGGAGAGACAGGGAATGGGAAAAACGAGGCAGATGGAGGGAGAGGAAAATACTTCAAGCAAGAGCGTTGGAGAGAAAGAAAAGTTTGAGAGAGAAACAGAGAGAGAAAAATAGAGGGGGAGAGAGAGACAAGCTCCACATACAAATGTTGAGGATGCAGAGGGATGCCTATGGAATGAGCTCAAAACGCAAATCTCAAAGCCAGTCTGAGGTTCTGCTAATTGTGCACTCTCCTCCAGAGCACCCCCCCTCCCCCCCCTCTGGTTTACATACCAGATCGCTTTCATCCCCCACCCCCCCACCCCCTTTCCCCCCGGCCCCCGCCCTCAGCCAACCAGAGACAGAAATCAATGTAGCAAGCAGCCAGGCATACACAATCACCTCTGTGTGTGTGTGTGTTTGTGTGTATGCGTGTGTATGTGAAGCACAATGGTTACCAGCCAATGAACTGTCCCTCCAAAGTAATCCACCCCAGGGAAGGTTTTGAAGGGAAGGAACAACTTCCCCACCCAAGTCCAGTCTTACTCACCCACCTGAGTATGTGTGTTTTCTGTGTGTGTGTGTGTGTGTACCAGGGCACCTGCGCTAATGAAAAGGGGGATTGGGTGGCTCTACAGTGAGTATTGGCTACCTCGGAGGTCAGGCCTGATTATTAAAGGGGGGTGAGCAGGCAGTAGTTCTTGCTCCACCTCAAAGCGCCCCGTGTGACCTGTCGCTCCTGCTGAGACCCCCACAGTGAGTCTGGATGGAAGGGGGGGGGGGGGCTCTGATCCCCCACAACTCCAGGGGGGTCCAGCCCCCCACACAGCGGCCTCACTGGTATCTTGCACCCTAATAACCTCCCTCCCTCCCTCTGTACCTGGCTGGTGGAGCAGGTAAGTCGAGCAGAATAATCACCCGTTATGTTCATGGACAGCAGGCCTGAGCCAGAGTCATACCAGCCCTGAGAGAGAGTGGTGATGTGTGAAATCCATCAGCTCGTCTCTTGGGTGGAGGGAGAGCACTCCGTCTGGCACGCTTTGCAATTGATGAGAAGAGAGACCAGAGGCCATTGTTCAGACTTTCAAAGAATGGCTCTCATCCTCTTGTGCCCGGGCAGACACACACACATGCGCATGCCCACACCAGCCCCGAGTTTAAGCAACACAAACGTACTGTCCACACACACACTCAGCGTCACACACACCAATGACACACGCGCACCCACGCCAACCCGGAGTCAAAGCCAAACACACAAACAGCATACACACACAGCACACACAAATGGGATTGTATTCCCTCAGTCCAGGGTTCCCAGTATAAGGGCAGCCTCAGTACCTCCTATGTGTAGTTGAGGGAATCATTAAGCATCGTTGTTTAATCAAATGCAGGACAAACATCAAGCCTGGAGATGTACACGGGCACGTAACCTGAATGATTGAGTCTTCGGAGACAACATGCAAAGGCACAAAAGGCTCTCCTGACCTTGTGGAAGTGAGCTTCCTCGAGTTGGAGAAGAAAAAAAAAAGAGACTGATTATGTGGGGCTTCTGAATGGCCTGGCTGTGGAGGAGACGGGGAGGGGAAGAGAGGGAGCGGGGGGCGAGGAGAGGGGTGCTGCTGATGTAGAGAGTGCTAATCAGGCTGCAGCTCAGGCCCCTCCGCACGAGGGAGGGAGAGAGGAGAGGGAGCCTGCACACAGGCTGCCTTTCATTCCTCCCTTCATCTAGCCTTCCATTGCTCATGCCTCCCTCCCTCCTTTGCTCCCTCCATCTCTGGGCTGGCTACAGTCCCTGGGGATGGCGTGAAAATCTACTGTACAAACACAGCCCAAAGCCCGCCGTGCTCATTCATATTGATGCCTCTCCAGTCAGTTTTTCAGTTTTTTTCACTGGCCAACAAGAGCCGTTCCTACACATGTGATTATGTGTGAGTGTGTGCGAGACGGAGAGAGAGAACGTGCGAGCAGATGGCATGATGTGTAAGTAGACATGTCCATATTGTTCCTGCTGTAGAGAGGTTGATCTCTCGTGCCTTGGCCTTGCAGGATGAGGCACAGGAAGTGTGTCTGTGTGTGTCAGTAAGACAGTGAGAAAAGGGGGCTGGTGTGTTAGTGTGCATGCAGTTCCAGGAGTAAGTGTTTGTTGTGTGTGTGTACGGAACGAGTGTGCTTCTGGGCTGGTGTGTGATGTCTATTAGCTCAGTGTTTCTAGTGGGGGGAGGGGGGAACGATAGAGAGATGAATCCAGGGGCATTCACCCCCCCCAACACCCCGCCACCTCTCTCTCTCTCTCTCTCTCTCTCTCTCTCTCTCTCTCTCTCTCTCTCTCTCTCTCTCTCACACACACACACGTAGAAGCAACACACACCCATCTGCTATACCCCCTCCAGTCCATCCATCTCTCTCTCTCTCTCGCTCTCTCTCTCTATCTCTATGTCTCTCTCTCTTTTTCTAAACGGTGATGGAAGTGACCCCTCAGACGGGCGCCCGGCCCCCCACCCATTGATGATGCCGGGGCCAAGAGTTCAAGGCGTCAGCCGTGTGAACGGATGGCCTGGCGCTTCCACAACCCCCCGCCGCAACGCTGGGGGAAACCTCGTCCCAGGCGCACGGTGGGGAGGCGGGAGGCACATCAGAAATTCAGCGAACGCCCCCCCCCTCCTTTTCCACACAGGATTTGTCCGCTTGGAGAGGAAGAACGGTATAAAAAATGTCATCTCACAAACACTTCGGAGGCTCTTTCCTCCCTCCCTCTCTCTCTCCCCCTCCCTCCCTCCTTCCCTCCCTCCCTCTCTCTCCTCTTCCCTCCCTCATTCCCTCATCCTGGCTTCTCAGCTGCCCCGTTCCTCACCCTCCCCCTTCCCATTCCTCAATTCTTTATCGTCCTTGGGGGAGGATGGAGGGGGGTCTCTTTAATTCAACATCTTCCCCTCTTTGACTTTGAATCCATGTACTCGCTGTCAAACTGGCAAAGGAGAGAGTATATATGTCCTCATCCCGTGACTTTTTTCGGCACCCACTTTATTTTCTCCAGGGTGCAGTCATAAGAAAGAGAGAGAGAGAAAGAAAGAGAGACAGAGAAAGACAGAGACAGAAGATTGAGAAAATGAAAGGTTTTAAACCTTTAGAGGGCTACAAATCTAGTGTGACAGAGACGTGGAGCACCACTTAACTGGACCAGTACGGCTGTGGACACAATCAGTCCTGCTTACACCTTTTCAGGGGGTCAGACTACACTGGAGACAGACCTAAGGACAAGAACCCCTTCCTCACCTATCATTCCCACTGAAACCAGAGCCCTTCGACAGCACAGTCAAGTCACAAACAACCATAACACACACACCTCCAATACCTCAGGTAACGAGATAATAGGTTTGATCTTCCACTTCAGTTCCTCCCTCTCTTCCCCCCCCCCCCTCTCCTTCCCTTACCTCCTCTAGCCTACTAAGACTCGACAGGAGTAGGGAATATACAATGGTGGACGTGAATCAGAATAAGAGAGATGTGGAGATGTCTTTTCCTGTCGAACAAGGGTGCGGATGAGGGTAACTTCATTGTGCCTCTGCTCTCTGTGACCTGGCTAAGAGGGAGGCTGGGGGGGGGGTGGGGGTGGGGGGGGGGGGGGGCTGGAGCAGGTTGCAGCCTAATGCTGCGTTGCTAATCACCTCAACCCAGACCGCTAACAAGGTTGGCTGAGGATATGTGTATGTGTGTGTGTATGTGTAAGCAAGAGTGTGTCTTTTTGGCCGCATTCATATTCACATAGTTGAACGTGTGCGTACTTAATGCGTGTGAGCGTGTGTCTGTCTGCGCGCTCGTGTTGGCGTGTGTGTCTCTGCGTGTCTGCGTGCATGCGCGAGTGTGCGTGCATCTGTTAGTGTACAGATAACCTCTGACCTTGGACAAGCTACTCTCATCGTCTCCGAAAACTGCCCGTGCCGAGATGGAATCTGGATGGCTTCATAATGAGTCAATTACAGTAAAAAAAAGAGTTCAGGGGGGAGTGGGTGGTGGGTGGTGGGAGTGGTGAGGGAGGGAGGGAGGGGTAGTTAAAACCTTTTCAGCCCTAATTAAGTTTTGATATGTGCTCTGGGAGAGCAGGGGTCAAGGCTGGAGTACAACTCCAATACGTTTCTAAAGCACCTCAGGAGTGGAGAGCTCTCATGGCTGCGTGGAGGTGGCAGAGCCGTACCAGGATTGGCTTGGAGTCGGCGCCGAGTCTCCACTGAGAGTGGGATCCTTGGGTGACTCTGTCTGCACTGTCTGCACCAAGGCCCTGACGACAATGGGCAGACCGACACGACGAGCTGTGCGGCTCCTTTGAGAGGAGCCTCGCTCACCTTCCACTGGGGAGAACCCGCCTTTCTCGTTCTCTGACAGTGGCCTTGTATATCTAAACTAAAAACACCCTGGTACAGCATAACCCTGACTCACACACACACACACACACACACACACACACACACACAGACAGACGGACCTAAGCCAACAATCCCTATGCATCAATTAGCATTTTGATTAACCCTGTCACTGAACAAACAGTGTAAATAAGCCATACGGTCTCATGCATTATGACACACAGGGAACATGTGCCACACGACTCCCATCCATAATGATGACAGAGGATAGCTAAGCCATACGTTCCTCATGGGTAATGCAGACGGCCAGGACCCAGAGTGTACCAGGTGTCTGGGGAGGGGGCAGGAAGAGGGGAGACAGGAAACATACCTGGAAGAGAGAAGAGAGTGAAGACGGCATGTTAGAGTAGTCTCATCTCACATTCCCCTGGATCTGAGGGGAGACCCCTCGTGGATTATTTCCAGTGTGACTGAAGATGGTATTTTTGTAGTCCAGTAATGCAAGGTGGTTTCTCAGTTGTTTATGAAAGTGAAGATTGTAAGCTTTCAAGTGGTACGTCATCCATTGAAATCTGAAAATAATTGATCATAATAAATCCACTAGCAGAGAAAAATCCAGTAAAAAACCCAGCCTAGAAGACATGCCTTAACAAGCCTACTTATCTAACCGGCTATGAGTACTCAGTGATAACAAAAAAAATGTGTTTATTATGTTGAGTGACGTCTTCAACAGATGAGTTTGAGTTAAGGTGAATGACCTTAACACCTTCTATGAGTCATGGTGAAGGTTAACTCGGAAAATCCCATATAAATGAGTTTCAGCAGAGGCCTATTAAGCACACTCACATTTTCACACGGACACACACACACACATAACACACACACGCACACAGACACAAAGACACAGCTTTGCGTATTTACACCTGGAAATGAACAGTATTTCTTTCCGGAGTTTTGTCTGGAAAGCTTTGATAGATGATGTTGGCTCTAATTAAGTCAATTCAGAGGAATGTCTTTGGGAGTCTGGGAGAGAGTGAGAGTGGCAAGTTAGGAGCATAGCAGCCTCAAGGTCCCTGCCAGAGCTCTCATTGATTTCCCATTAGCAGATTTAGACCTCGCTTTCATCAGCCCCACACAGGAAAGAGGAAGGAATCGGGGTCATGGCGTGGTGTTCCTGCCTCATTTTACGCCAGAGGGCAGATCACTTCCTACACCGTGATGAAGAAGCAAGGCTTTCCTACGTTGACCTCATGGTCATTGGTCAGTTCAGACCAATGAGGACTGACCCCTGGAACAGGTCAGGTGTTTATAGAAGAAGGACCAGGAATTGGCACTGGTCTTCTGATCTCTTGGCCATGGGAGATTGCATTGACTCCATGTACTGTACTTCCTGATCTCGTAAAGTAGTTCCCGAAAACGTTCTCTATATATAAAAGCAGGTGGATGTTATGAAAGCAGACTCTAAATGACAACTTTTTAGGACTGGTGGGTACAGATGAAAGAAGCTCCATCTCAAGAAAATATCAACTTAAATATCAAGTCGGTGTTGACTGGATTCAGCTTCTGTGACATCAAACTGCAAGTTAGATGTGGAGATAAAAAGAGATATGTACAGGAAGAAATAGAGAGAGAGAGAGAGAGAGAGAGAGAGAGAGAGAGAGAGAGAGAGAGAGAGAGAGAGAGAGAGAGAGAGAGAGAGAGAGAGAGAGAGAGAGAGAGAGAGAGAGAGAGAGAGAGAGAGAGAGAGAGAGAGCGTTGTGCTTTTAATAGAGAGAAAAGTGAAAGGGGATGAATGAGTACTTCTGTGGATCTTGTCATAGCAGGCGCATGTCTCTGGTCGCCAGTCCTACAACACACATCCTCACTAGCTGGATCAATTAGAACTGTACAGCTGGAGGCCACACACACACACAGAAATCACACACACAAACACACACACACAAACAAACACACACACACACACACACACACACACACACTGTTGCACAATAAAAGACACAAATGCACGTGGTCACACACACACAATTACTCACTGTTGCACAGGAAGAAACACACACACAGATACTGATGCTAATTAACTTGGTTTCCCAAACAAATTACTGCGCAGGAATAACTACATCTGGGACTGCTGTCCATGGGGAGCCCGTCGCATCGTGTTCTAGCATGCCAGAGAATTATCAATGCAAGAAAGACAGACTCACAGCTGCCAAGAGCCGTCCCACAAATAGGCCCGGTTGTGGGCATGCCAAATTAGCAAAGTGTCTTTGCCAAAAAACAGAGGAGGAGGGGGAGGTGGGGAAGGAGGAGGGGGAGCCAAAAGAGGGTAATAAGAGTGAGACGGCGGGGCTGAAGTGTGGCTACGCCGCCGTTGCCACGACTGCTTCCCTCCATCCCTCCTTTGGGGTGAGCGTGACTGTGCACCGAGAGGGGGGATGAGGAGAGAAGCCTGGAGACATGGCTGCTGCAGTCTGAGTCACAGCAGGCGGCGGCTGCTGAGGGACGCGGCCGACTCGGCCGGCATGACGCGGACGTTTCTCGTCGCATCCTTCTCTGTGTGGAAGCACAGTGGAGGCAGGTACTAGGCAGGGGCCGCTGGCCGCGGAGCAGGAGAGGGGAGGACCCCAGGCAGGGGCCGCTGGCCGCGGAGCAGGAGAGGGGAGGACCCCAGGCAGGGGCCGCTGGCCGCGGAGGGGAGGACCCCAGGCAGGGGCCGACGAGGACACATCCTGGCCCCTTGGAGAACTCTCTCTCAGGGAGAGGGGGGGAGACAGAGGGTAGAGGAGGCAGCTTCCTGTCTGTTCTTCCCTGGGGTCCTGAGCATGCAGTGGTGTGTGTGTGGTGTGTGAGGGTGTTTGCCAGAGAGAAGAGAAATGCCCTCCAAGCATAATTACTATGGATCTCCCCGGTGCGTGTTATCACAGAATTGGGTCTAATTGTGAAAGCTGTGATCAGCGAAAAAGAGAGAAGGATGGACGAGAAGAAAAGAGGACTCACACTGTGTGTCTCTCTCTGTCTTTCTCTCTCTTTCTCTTTCTCTTACCTTACCTCTCTCTACCCCTCTCCCTTTCTCTCTGCCCCTCCCTCCTTTCCCCCCAGCCATCTCCCCCCTCCTTCCTTCTCTTCCCTTCCCTCCATCCCCCCATCCCTCCTCTCTCTCTCTCTCTCTCTCTCTCTCTCTCTCTCTCTCTCTCTCTCTCTCTCTCTCTCTCTCTCTCTCTCTCTCTCTCTCTCTCTCTCTGTCTCTCTCTCTCTCTCTTTGTGAAAGAATGGTGATCAGAATTAAGGACACGTCCGGCGAAAATGTGCACTGGGGGGTAGGGGGGGTTTAGATTTCCTTCTGTTAAGCTCCTTTGTTTTCTGAAAGGAGTCGGAGGACGGGGCGAGGGGCCAGGGTTTGGGAGGGCTGGGGGGGTGGGAGGGGGGGGGGGGGTTGTATCACTACCCAATCCCTGCCCTCTAATTTGCTGTGCCTGGCACCGGGTGGCCTCCCAGCGGGCAGGCCTGCCAGCACTTCGAACTCTAATACAGTAGAACTAATCCTAATATACACATCGCAGATTGTAGTACTGGCGGAATGCGTGGCGACACAGTGAGCGATGTGGAGCAGAACAGCTCGATCTAACACTGGGGGAAGGCTCTGTCCGGACCAACATTTCTCCACAGGGTTGTAAACCACGTCTTGCTCAAGACTGCTGGTGTGAAGGGGATTACAAGACAGGTGAGGAGGGGTCTGTAACATGCATCCATGATTATAGCAGGCTTGGTAAAGGTGCCCTTGGGAATGGAATTGTGGGTGTGTAAGTGTGTGTGTGTGTGTGTGTGTGGGCCCGGAGGCTGTGATAGCCTTCACGCTGGGTCCTAAACCTCCAGAGCCCAGCAGGTGAGGGACGGAGGCATGGGGAACGTTTGATGTTTAGCTCCCATAGTCATGATTAACACAGCTGGGCTTCCCAGATCAGAAAAACACTGGACAATGGCACACACCAAAACACACACAAGCTGGCAAGAAGCCACACAAACATATCAATCCATGGGCATGCAAACACACAGTAATGCATGCACATGTACCCCCGAACACACACACACACACACATTGCAGAGACAATGAAATAAATAGAGTTTCCTAAATGACTAGCCTGGAGCGCTGCAATGTATCTCAGAAGTGTCATTATTGCCTTACTCATTCACGTCAGACAATTCATCCCACTTCAAAACAATTACAGCACAATGGGACCAAACTCTTGATGAAAATGGCAGAGTTAGTTAAAAGGTTGAGATGATAGGAATGATTTATGCAGAGACTGCGGGCAGAGAGGGAGAGCGCGCGAGAGAGAGAGAGCGAGAGAGACAGAGCGAGAGAGACAGAGCGAGAGAGAGAGAGAGAGAGAGAGAGAGAGAGAGAGAGAGAGAGAGAGAGAGAGAGAGAGAGAGAGAGAGAGAGAGAGAGAGAGAGAGAGAGAGAGAGAGAGAGAGAGAGAGAGAGAGAGAGAGAGAGAGAGAGAGAGAGAGAGAGAGAGAGAGAGAGAGAGAAGAGAAAGAGAGAGAAAAGAAAGAAAGAAAGAAAGAAAAGGAGAGAGACGATGGACTTTTTCAACAAAACCCAATTGACCCTCAGTGTGATTGAACCACACGCCGTAATCTGTCATTCAGGTTTTGCCGACTGCCCAGGCTCCATAACAATAGGGACTAATGTGAGAAAGTAATTATTCCACGCTCATAACGCCGCTGCACTTGAGCATCACGGTGACCTTTGAGACCCTGATTGTTCATTCTCAGCCCTCTTTTTCCATGAGATGTATCTATACAGCACTGTCTGTAAGGAACGGCATCCTTTATTATCGAGCCTTTGAAAAGGCAGAAACATCAGCCCACGCAGACAGACAATATTGAAAGAGCTGGGATCGTTCTGTCTTTCAGGTCCGAAAGGAATACATGGAGACAGTTCTGGTAGCACTGTCGTACAGGGATGTTGTCTATCTTGTTTCTTTTCTGTTGATGATTTATGGGGGAGTTAATGCGTCGGAACAAAACAAGGGTCGCTTGGCTGGGAAATGTTTCTGACTTCACGTGTTTACAATACAGCGTGTGCTCAAATAGGACAGCGACTATCTTTTGATCCAGGTTAGGGCTGATCTCATCGTTTGGTGGCCAACCTAGTCCCAGTGAAATTTGGATCAGAAAAGGCAACATGATCTCATGCTTGTTAGGAAACAGGGGGTGCAATCTCTACCGACTCCGCGGGGCTGCTCTACTCCTCTCCGCATGACCTCTTTTCCCTTTTCTCATCTCTCCGTCAGATTTTGGCGGAGCTCGTCAACCCGCATGCTTGTCCAAGAGACTCCGCCGGTTAATTATTCATCCCGTCTCATCAATCGCTCCCCTCATTCTTTCCAGAAGAGGAGGAAAAATGACATTGAATTATTCAGAGACCAATTGGAGCTATTTCGGGGCTGTGTTGTCATCGGGTTGGATGGGGCTGGGATTTGGGAAGAGCGCGGCCTGTTTGTGTTTATGTTTGCGTGTGGTGTCGAGGCGCAAACGCGTGTTCACACGCAGAATGAGAGCATTGGGTAAATGGGAAGAATGATGTCGGAGCGAAGGGGCTGACCCGTTGAGATACAGCACTCTTTAAGGGATCACACTTCAATGATGTGGTTCGTAAATATAAACCGCGCCTTGACTCTATAACCACCAAAAAACTGTCAAAATACACACTTCTGACCCTGGATCTACAGCTGTACTTTCTATTCACTATTTGTATGCCACGAAAAGCGGCTGCTAAATGAATACAGTTTGAAGATCTTACACAGCCGGAATCAGTTCACTGAGTTCTCTGAGTGCTGCCGGTTTACTTTGTGATCCCATTTAAAGGCGCTAATTTGGGAAATATCACACAGAAAGACACATTCGGAGGCTGGAGCTATAGGGGAGGAAGCCTTGTTGTGAGGGAGACCACAGAGGGAAATCACCTCGATGATGTGCAGCAGCCGTCAGACTCAGGTTCGAGGGAGTAACGGGAGGACAGGGCGAGCACATGCCCACGGAATCCTAGGATGGATTTGAAAGTGCCAATTGAAAACTGGAACGTGTGGAGCAGAGGCCTGGATGGCGTTGATGTTTTATAGATGACCCAGGATCAGATAAGCTCTCCTCTTTCTGACTGGCTGGAAGATCAGATCAGGTGGTGTCCAGGTAGGAGGTTCTCTGCAGTACTAACCCCACTGTCTGTCTGTCTGTCTGTCTGTCTGTCTGTCTGTCTGTCTGTCTGTCTGTCTGTCTGTCTGTCTGTCTGTCTGTCTGTCTGTCTGTCTGTCTGTCTGTCGGCATGTACTCGTAGATCACCCTGGTTTACAAGAGACCCACACTCTGTGCTTCATCTGGCAGGTTCCAGGCCGAGCGAGGTCACAGGGAGGTCAAGAGGTGGGAAACATCACCACACGCCTCCCCCCGACCTTCTGCAAGACGGAAAAGACTGTGGATAACATACTGTCACTGTGTCCCTACCGTACGTAAAAAAACACACACACACACACACACAAAAGAAGAGTCACCCCAACCCCCCCCCCCACACACACACACACACTTGTCCCCCAAACCCTGACCCTGAGTAATGAAAACAATTAAGAGCTCTAATTACCTTCCTAAATCAGCTCTCAACATGCTGCCCATTGATTTGATAGACTGCTTGAGTTACGAGCCGCTCCAATCAAATGGCCCCCGTGTAAAAGAGTTTACGGCGGAGCCACAGAGCCTGCCAGCTACTCCCAGGGTCAATAAATCTCGGCAACATGGCCGCCCGCGAGTCACATCCTCCCTTCAGCGGCCCAGTGGGACACATGTGTCTGGACACACACCTCTTCTTACTAATTACTGCCATGTAATTGCGTAATCGCTCTGCACTAATCCACTGTGTCGGGGGCGTTCGGAGCCCGCGTGACCACGTCAGTAAATACCTCGGCGCGGTGAGTGAGAATTGCAGAGAAAGCTTTCCTTGCTATCTCATTAGACCAGACGAGGAACCTTAGTCAGGGGAGTCAAGAGGGTGTGCTGTCCTATTGGTGATTTATAATGAATCTGTTAACTGGCATCCCTCTGAAGGAGATGGAGCGCCCTTGTTTAACAGGACCTGTCATTCACACCTTGCAGAAAAAAACAAACACAGAAAAAACACACCGGGTTTTATTAAACCCGGTGACGCCAGGAACAAGATCGCATGACGGAGTACGAGGGTGCTGTTTTCGTTTGGTCTCGTTCTTTCCTCTCTTGCTTCATTTTGTGCCTCAGAGGTTTGGTGGGAGGAGGGGAGTGATGGGGAGGAGGTGTGATGGGGAGGGTGGGGGGCTGTCTCTCCCTCGTGCGGTGATGGCACAGAACACCAGTTTTTTTTTGTTGTTCTTTCTGTTTTGGAGATGTAGCAATGACAAGAGGAATGTTAACTGCCCTGTACCGGGGAATAACAAAAGCATCCCTGGCAGGAAGATAGCGGGTGACAAAGATCCCTGACTGAAACACTGGGGAGGAATGAAAAATGAGCCAGTGTCTGTCCTCGTTATGTGACCCGCCTTGCCTGGCCAAACACAAACACGCGCACGCACTTTCACCAGTGCAGAAAGACAAAACGTTGTACAAAATATGATGCATCAAAAACAAATTTGTATCTTTACCCCCCCCCCCCCCCACACACACACACACACACACACACACGGACTGCTGTGCTGGGTGCTGTTAGCCCCCCAGACGGCTAGCTAAGTAGCCTCAGGGGAGGAGCAGGGGAAGAGGGAGGCTCCCCCACCGCACAGCTCTAACCCGCCGGAGAAGGCTGTCGTCAGGCACTGTTACCTACAGGTACCCGCTAATCAGAGCACACACATATGGACACGACCACGCACACATATAAACACAAACAAACACACACACACACACACACATATTAGCACATAGACACACATATTGTATTTTACACACACAAACACACACTGTGATTAACATTCACACACAAGCAACCCACCCCTCCACCATTGTTGCACATTCACACACCTACACACACACCCTCACCTACACACACAGACATCACAGTCACATCACATGCAGCAGAGCAGCAGCAAGAAGACAACAGCAATTTAAAGATAGCATCTGGGCAAGCCCGGTCCGCAATCTGCCTTGACATGAGCAATGTCCACCCCCTCCCTAATGCCCTCTCCACACACACAGACACACACAAACACTTTTTTCCCAGGGACGCGCTTCACTGGACACACCACAACCCCAACTTGACGTCAGAGCGCCTGCAGAATCTTTGGGAATATGTGAACTCCCATGGGTGCCACTTCAGAGCGGCAGAAACGTCAGTGCGAACAAACGTTCTAGAACGAGAGCGGCTCTCGGAGTCCGAGGAATGTCTTTTCACCGCGACGTTCGCGAGTGAGGCCCAGGTGGAGCATGTACCGGCAAGGACCCCAACAGAGAGTGTCCCTCTGTCGGAACTTTCCGCCCGAGACGAGGGCCCTGTCACCTTCGATGACAATCACCTTTTCAATACAAAAGCTAAACTCCAAGGAAAGGGAAACTACATCTATAGGATGTTTATGCCTCACAGCACATAGAGACTGCTGACAAAGTCAAATCGGGCAGCACAAAGAAGGAGGTACATAAATCTTTTTAGCCCCCGCTTGTCCATGTGCTGTGTATCGAAGAGGCGATGTGCTATGAAAATGAGATTCCACAGGCTGCACACTGCCATTGTGTCCCGGAATAGCGGAACAAGGCAGATGGGCTGTTCACGGGCGGAATCTACTGAGAGTGTGCTGCCTGTCTTTGATGATACCCGAGCACACACACACAAACACACGCAGAGACACATACTGTATATACATGTACATTCGCACACACACACACAAACACAAGATCATAACACGCACACACACACACACACACACACACAGAGCCTGTAAAACAGAGGACACAAAGGCAGATAGCATCCACCTGTCAAGCCCACTTGTGACCCCACGGAGCCCTGGTGCGGCAGCAACAGCCGCCCAGCAGCACTCCACACCGTCCACCCTGGGGGCATGTGACGACCGCTGGGTGGATGCGTGGGTGAGCCATGCCGAGCCATCCCATCCACGTCCGCTCGGTAACAAGGGATCACAGAGCATGGATATACGGCTGCCCTCGGCGGAAGAGACCCCTGCGGGATGCCACACACACAGAGCCAAGCCTTTCCTGTATGTCTGGCGTGCCGGTGGGGGGAGAGAAGGAGACCGTGGGGGGGGATGGCGGTGAGACCTGGGTCCGGTCATTCCCCCTCTTCAGATATAGGATATTAATAGAGCAGAGGGCCAGACTCAGATGGACACAGAGTCACAGGATACCGTGTACACTCACAAGTGGTGAGTGGAAAGTTCTAGAAGGGGGCACAGAAACACACATGAGCGCACACACACACACACACACACACAAACCCAACTTCCAAAGTACTCCAGTGGTCGCCATGTAACACAAAAACGTATTGAGCGTTTGAGTGCTGAGCCCAACCCTCTCACAAACGCCAAATGTGCAGCATGTCACAAAAGGAAGGATTATCACACACACAAACACACAAATACATTGCACACTCACACTCTCACCCATCAACACACACATACACAAACAGACTATACACACACCCACTCTCACCCACCAACACACACACACACAAATATCCAGGATATTTAGCGACAATGACCTTGAGAGTGTTTCTGGGACCCCTCCCTCCTCCTCGTGAGGTCAGACCTTAGTGTGTGTGTACCCCCCACCCCCGCTATTCCACAGCCACTCCAACCCTGCCACAAGGACAGCTGAACAAGTCTGGTCGCACGCTGTCATCTCAAACAAAGTCACAGGCTCTCAAGCACGACCCCTGTCCTCTAAGAGGATCCCATCTCCTTCAGGACCTGACGGGAAAAAGGACAAGGACAGTGTGGGGGGGCTGCGGGTGGCTTCTCCCTGCCTACCAGGAGCAGGCAGACACCGAGAACAGAGACTCGAGCAGGAGCTGTACCGCGCGAGCTCCCGCAGCAGCTACAAGACAAGGCTTGTTTCATGAGATAAGTGTGATGTGATTGGACGACAGGATTGATGTGCGCCCGTGATCTCCCCTGGCCCCCTCACAGGGCCTGTACATAGCCACATGGACACACAGCCATTTGCTGGTATTGATCTTGTCATGGACTTGAGGCTCCACCTCCCCCCCCCTCCCCACATACACACACACACACACTGGGAAAGTTGTAGTTGTAGGCTTTTGTTTCAGGGTGGCTCGTGTCTTTGTGCGTGTACTGTTGTGGTCCAAAGCTTGTCCTCAACCCAGAGGGCGGGAGCTAAAGGATGGGCACGGAAGATTTATGACCATTGAGAAAAAGGGATGATGGAAACCAGGACCTTCCCATTAAAGGTCCTTCCATTCTGTAGCTCTCTTTATCCTATACACAGCTGCTAACATGATCCAACAGGTGTCACAAAGAGCAGGCTACAGGCTGTGCATACATTTATGTGTGTGTGTGTGTGTGTTCTTGCATGTGCAAGTGTGTCTAAAAATACCCTGACACCCCCAAGGCCATGTGCTGGCCACATGACATAAAAAAAATAAAAAAAATATGGACAACCCATACACCATTCCCTTGACACATTCCCCCATAGGTTTCAGCTCCCACTTCCCCCAATATCATCCAATGTTCTGGAACAATCCCAACCATGTCAGCCTGGGGGAATAACA
>NC_140372.1:9515000-9530000 GCF_054491055.1 Hypomesus nipponensis
GAGGGAGAGAGGGAGAGGGAGAGAGACATGCAGCCAAAGGTCTTGGCTCTCGGAGAATAATCTCCTCTTTTTCTTTCTCCAAAATCTAAATTCACCTATTATGGGCAAGTGTGATATTTTTATCAAGATTGTGGACAAAAAAGGATGTGGATGTTTGAGAGGATTATGTGGACCTTTGAGTGCGAGAATGTAATTAAGTATTCAGCAAGACGTGTCGCTCAGTGCTTCTGACCATAGTAGTGCATACTGTAGGACATCTGTCTCATCCGTCTCATTCTCTCCAGCTCAGCCACTCAAACGGGGGTCAGAGTTCACAGAGTTCACACCCAGCTATAGAGAGGCCTCCCTACTCATCATGTTCAAAAGAGAACGTTCAGAAGATGGGACACCAACTGTTTCGCAGGGATATCAATGGTGAGTTGTGACGAGCATTTCACATTGCAAGATAGAGGTCAAGCTGTTTTTTGCTGCTAGCCGGCCTGTGTTAGGAGGAAGGCAGATACGAGCGTCCGTTTAGTTCAAGGGTTTGAAGAAGGAGATGCATTTTCTTTCATGTTGGTCACATCACCACCGTGAGACTTTCCAACAAAAGCCAATGAGACGAGAGACATGTCCGTGCAGCTGTCAATCATGTGTTTCCACAAGCCTACAGGTGTCTCCTTACCCGAACACTGACCACATGGATGGACCCTGACCACACACCAGCACTCCCATTAGAAACCATCCTTACCCCCCCGACTCACCCCTCACCCCCTCCTCCTCAACCTCACTTGAGAATCAGCAAATGAACCTCTCATGAAGGTATTAATAATAGATTCAGCAGGTATTGACTAATATTCCTTACCGGTGGTTCAGAGCTCATTAAAGCCCAGCCGGGTCAGAAAAGTGGTCAATATCAGTAATAAAGGTTCTCCGCTACACCAGACATCCTCCTTGCCATCTCAGCAACCTCCTGCCGGTTCCACGGTTCCCCAAGAGGACGAAAACAGGAATAATTCCCTGCCATTCCCTCATCTTCCACTATCCCCAAGGATGAAGTCGGAATATTTCCAATCAATCCCCGCAGGATAAACGAGGAACTCTGGCTCAGTGATTTATTATTAACTTCGGCCCCGATGACTAGCCAACCCAGTGGTGAAGCTGGGCGTGTTTGGGGAAGGTGTGTGTGTATGTGTGTGTGTGTGTGTGGGGGGGGTGGCGTTGTTGCTAAGGACATTTCATACTGTTGTGTGAGCAGAGAGGGGGCGGATCTGAGGTGGTAGCGATCCATGACCCTGTGCTCCCCTGCCTCCCACAAGGCCATTCTCTGGGAACTGAAATGCAAACTCCCCGTCGCGGCCTTGAGAAGGAGAGGAAGCCTTTTCACTGCGACACACCTGAGGCCCCGTAAACATCCTGTCCAAAGCCAAGGAGGAGAGCAGATGGGAAGACAAGAATGCAATACAGTAAGAAAACAGACAGACCTACAGTCAATACCTGCACTCTACCTACTATACCCTCACAGGCAGACACCAACACAAAAGGCGAAACACAGCACAGATTAAAGCACCGCCGATTTCTGATTTCTGTCTCAGGCCATTCATGTCAAGTCCCCGATAGAGAGCAGTGAACGGGCGCACCTGAACAGATCCAAACCTCTTCCCTCTCATCCGTCATCGAGACCTATACAAACACACGCTCCGCAAACACTAACGCACTCCATCTATCTCTCTAGGCACACACAAACACACACACACACACAGCCTTTATGTCCTCCAACATGACCCCTAGACAGATCAGAGGGGCATTGTGTGAACAACATTTGTAGAAGGATGGTTGTGTGAGTGTACAGTATGTGTGTGTGTCTGTGTGTGTGTGTGTGTACAGAATGTGTGTGTGTGTCATCTCTGATGACCCCTGACGGACAGATATCACCTCCCCAGTGCCCCAGCTCGACCGTGCCCTTCTTGCTGCCACCAGCAGAATCAGACCCGCCCCTGACCACGAGTCACTGCCCAAACTCAATTACGGACCACATTTATCTCTCCCAGAGCCAAACCCCCCCCTTCACCCCCCTGCCCCCGGGCTCGCCGTTGGGGCATAAATCCCCTCACACCTACCCCTTCCAGTTCCTGCCTCCACTCATCCCACGTCCCACTGGTCCCCCCCCCCCTCCCCCTCACTGTCAACCTCACTCCCCATGCTCTAGGTCAAGAAGCTCTACCCAAGGAGGGGGAAGCCAGAGGACCCATCTTTTGTGAGGGTGGATGGGGTGGTGGTGGGGGTGGTTTGGGCAGACAAAGCCTGTACGAGGGCTCCGGGCCCGCTGGACATCCGTCTTCTTAATGGCCCCATCACATTTGATAATGGGCTTTAATTCAGCTGTGTGCCACGGATGGAGGGATGGGGGGGGGGGGGGGGGGGGGGGGGGGGGGGGGAACGAGCGCTTTAACGACCGCCGCCGAGCAGGCCAGGGGGGCCTGCAATGCCGTGCCTCAGGACGGGGGGGGGGGCGGGGCACGGGGTTCGCACGATCCCATGCCTGGCTGGAGCACTCGTGCACGCTGGGCTGGCCCGCTTTGTTCGGCGCGCTCGCTCGAGAGTCGAGTAGCAGCCTTTGCATCGCCGCACGGGTGGGAGAAGGAACACCTTTACTGTGGTACGTTCAGCGACGGTATGAATCGCATCGCGGGCAGTTTCGTGTGCGTACGTGTGTGTTAGACATGTCCTCACAGGGTGTCTGTGTGTACGTCTGCCTGCTCGCATGCGTGTGTTTATGCATGTGTGTGTGTGTGTGTGTGTGCATATGCGTGCCCGTGTAGTCTGCTTTCCCAGACTTGGCTGGTTGACTCGCTGACTCACACCTCTGGCTCCGCTCTCTGGGCTAGGCAGCAGCCGTGTCTACAAACTGAAATGTGATCGCTGGCCTCAGAGCCGTGGGGGGAGAGAGTGTGCACGCCAGCACAGATGGCTGCAGGATTAGCCTGCTCCTTTCTTTAGCCCAGGCCCATAATCACGGACGGACAGGCCCCGCAGACCCACGGCGTCATTCATATCATCTACGGGCACAGTCCGAGAGCGGGGCATGACCATTTTGCTGATGGGGCGTAACTGTTAATAAATACTGCTGTGCGTGTGTGTGTGTGTGTGTGTGTGCGTGTCTGAGGGAGCCAGCTGGGTCAGAGAATGTGGTGCATGTGGCTGATGGGGGCAGAGCAGCTATTCTGGGTTGAGGGTTCTGTGTAGACCCCCTCCCCACCCCCCACCCTCATCAACACAAGGCCCGCTATTTCTAGGGGAGCTTGGATTCCTGGATTCCTTGAGCTCAGGCACAGAAAAAGGCCATGCAAGGCCAGTGTGTGTGTGTGTGTGTGTGTATTTTTTCTCCCATGGGGGAAAGGGTGGTAAGGCCCACATGTCATGAAGCTAGATCTCTGTCTCATCTCAAGCTCATTCCTGTCCCAAAAAGGCCCTCTCCTCTCCTGCCTGAAGCACCTTCCCTTCAAGCCTGCAGCTCCCTCCAACTCTGTCTGACCTCTTTACTATTTTCCTCTATAGGACACACAGCATTTAATGTGTGCAGTCAGTCAAATGGAACCTTCCCAAAAATGTTATTTTTAAAAGCATACAATTGTAATAAACCACAAATCAAATACTCAAATCAAATCAAACACTGCCGCTTCTACCTCTCTCTCTGTCTCTCTCTCTCTGTCTCTCTCTCTCTGTCTCTCTCTCTCTGCCTATCTCTCTGTCTCTCTCTCTTTCTCTCGCTGTCATTCTCTCTGTCTCTCTCTCTCTCTCTCTCCCTCTCTCTCTCTGTCTCTCTCTCTCTCTTTCTCTCTGTCTATCTCTGTCTATCTCCTTTGGTACCTTTGAAAGTCCTCAGGGTGGATGGGGTCGTGCGGGGCAGAGATACGTGTCGAGACAGGGACATGTACAGTAGTGGACGCTCACCGGACCTTGACCCCGCCACTGTTTCTGCAGAGAGCCAATCCCATTACTCACCGGCGAGGTGGGAGGTCGCCGAGCGATCGATGTGCTCCAGTCAAAACCCACCGCTGGAGGAGACAGACGCACAGGGAGATGGGGAAATGGAAGCAGAGCACAAAGAAACCAACACAACAGAAACGGGGAGGGAGAGAGAGGGGAAGCGACGTGGCCAGGGGTGCTTGGGAGAGAACTTGGCCAAACCTTGACCCCTGCGTTAACTTAGTCAGGCACGGTCAGACAGGAGCCTGGAGAACAGGGCCGGCCGGCCAGCACATGAACATGCATCAGCATCAGGGCAGCTGTAATCCTATAGAGAGGAGGCCCCCTCAGCAGATCATGCCCACTTTCCCTGGGTTAGGAAATATTCTCCAGCGCGGAGGGGAAAAGAGAGACACAGAGAGAGAGAGAGAGAGGGAGAGAGAGAGAGGTACAGCCACAGCTGGGGGCCAAGAGATGCAATGAGTGAAAAAAGCATTCTTATCTGTTTGTGTGTGTGTTTGTGAGAGGCGCCGTGTGCGCGTCAATGCCTGTGTCGCATGTGAACGTTTAACGCCCGCGCGACACCAATATCACCGTGGCGCGGGTGCGGGGCGGTTCAGAACATTTGTCTGAGGACAAACTCGCTCTTTGAACGGAGACGCGGCACCTCGCTTTGCTCTCTGAGCACAATTTAGATTCCTCGGAAATCATCATCATATATTTACAGTCAGAGGAAACCATCATCATGAATTACACATGGGTGGTGCGCTCGGAAGATGTACGCTCCGATGCTCTTTGTTTACGATAAAACAAATACGGTCCCCTTGGCTTCCCGCCGCGGTGATGGAGTGTGAACAACAAGCGCTCTTTTGTTTCCGTGGCGATGCCTCCTTTTTTTAATGAAGCGCCCGCGTTCTGAATGGAGACTCAATGAGCCGTGGAATGGGGCCCCTTCGTCTTCTCCCCTCTGTGTAGGAGCTCCGACCGCGGACCCCCCTCATCTTTTAGGGGATTAGACTAAGGGCCATTACCCTCTGTCTGGGCCATGCTTAGAGTCAGGACGGATGGGGGGGTCCTCGAATGCTGATGCACATACACACACAGACACACATGCATACGCATGCACATGCACACACATGCACACTGCTCTGGCTTGTCAGTGCCCCCCATGGTCCTTAAGATCAGGCCAGGGGCCCCATCACCAGTGCCCTGTCCGCCCACAGACCCCCAGAGGCCCCCTTCACACACACACACACACACACACACACACACACACATGGGGGATAGGGGTACACAAAAGCATTAAGGGCCAGCACATGCTGATGGAACCTCACACAGCTAGGCACAAGATATAGCTGCTATGGTGGACCTCCAGTCACACGCTCTCTTCCTGGAAGGACGCCTTTGTCCTGTTTTACAAGCTGACAGATTCTTATAAAGGGGGGGGGGGGGGGGGGGAGAGAGAGAGAGAGGGGGGGGGGAGAGGGTTCTGTAGCATAGTTTCCAATCCATATTGATACCACAGCCTCTGCCAAGATATCTCCACTTTATACAACAGGTGGGCCCGAGTTTCATTTGCCAGCAATCCCGAACACGACTTCAAGAAAGCCCTGTCCAAATGTCTGCCCGCCTAAACATCGTTAGGACTTCCTCCAAACATTCCAGCACAGCCTACGCAGTACGCGCCAGCCTCCGTGGTTGGGGAACGGCGCTAATCACTACAGAAGGTGGCTTGTTTGGCTCCGTGTGAGAGCAGAAGCATGCAGGATACCCAGGCTCAAGGCCTGCCGCAGGGAGAACACAGCACTCTAAGCCTGTTTTATTAGAAGACTCTGCATGATTCAAGCCCCTCAGAGGTTAGCGTCAAGCAACAGCAAAACAAGGCCCGCGCGTCACTCCGCCGCACACATCACTCGACGATAAGACTGAGCTGGCGGTGAAAAGTGTTTCGGGGAGACAACAGGTTATCAGGCATTAGCAGAACGCTTCCCCCGTTCGGGAGCGATCACTCTTCTTCTCTCTCTTTCCCCCTCCGGCCCCGTCTCTCTCTCTCTTCCTCCTTCTGTCTCCCTCACTGCCTGTCGCTCCTTTTCTCCCTCGCCCTACCTCTCTCGCTCTCTCTCTCTCCTGCCCCCCCCCCCTCTCCACGGTGACTCATGCTCTTTCACAGGGACTCCTGCTGTCCATTGTGTTACAGACAGCACATCCATCACAGTTAACACATGCTCCTTAGCGGCAGACCCATCTGAAAACACCTCCTCGGTGATCCCGCTAATCCCAAAAATGCCTCACGTCACCATGGAAACACTACCATTTGGCCCCGCTAGGAAGAGAGACAGAGAGAGAGAGAGAGAGAGAGAGAGAGAGAGAGAGAGAGAGAGAGAGAGAGAGAGAGATGGAGAGAGAGGGGGGGTGAAGCAGAAGATTATCCTACAATTGAATCCAGACTTCAAATGTCCGCTGCCTCTTTAGAAGCAAACAAAGGTGGCTCCTGAGGCCAGTTCTACAGTACTGCCACTCCTGTTGGAGGGGTTCACACGCTCACGCGCGCATAACAATTTCCTATGCATACACATACAGATCTCCCTTACGTAACACAACTAACATCCCCTGTGTGACTGTGTGTAAAGTGTCTAGCAGTTCAGACAGTTCTGTAGTCCAAGGTCTTATGGAGAAGGCCCAGTCTAGACTCTAGGCCAGACTGGAGAGCAAAACATAAGGAACTAAAAAGATGAAAGAGATTGGGTGATGACCCGGCAGAGGTTTGTTAAATACAGAGAAGGTCTGTGTTTCTGGGTAAGAGCACTGTGTAAAAATGACTAAGTTATCAAGGACAGTGAGGAGAGGAGAGGAGAAGAGAGGAGGGCAAGAGCGAGGAATGTAGAGGAAAGGAGATAAGAGGAGAGGGGAGGTTTGGAGAGGAGAGGGGAAGAGAGAGAAGGGAAGAGGAGAGGAGAGGAGAGAGGGACGGAGGGGAGAGGAGAGGAGGCGATGATGAAAGGAGGAGAGAAGTGACTGAAGCAAAGCTCAGTGGGCCTGACACAAAGTAGAGACACTGTGACAAGTCTGCCACCCATCTACTCAGGGCCAACCCTCTGCATTCTGCTTTGATGTGCCGAGAAATGAGCAGGATGAAAAGAGAGAGGCCCGGGAGGGATGACGATAAAAACGATCACGAAAAACCTGGATGAAAACACAAACCCAGTGGACGCACACAGAGAGATGGACTTACGGACTAATGGACAAATAGAAGGACGTGGACGGAGGGAGGGAAAGCGGGTAGCCGTGGTTATGCGTGTGTCGCCACGGACGAACAGGTAACTGTGGTTACGCGCGTGCATCCTATATGAACCGTTGGCCCGTGTCAACAGTGCACTGCAGGCCCCGTGCTGATGTGTAATAAGCTGAGAGCGCAATGGAAGACAGAGGGAGTATGTCTCATTATCAGTACCCCCCAGCACCCCCAGCCATCCGTATTACACACATCAATCCTGAAGATGACTCCAACACATCTTCTCCTAGCTCCCTGCCCCCCTTCATACACACACACGTTTCTTTCAGTCTTTCCATCGGTTGCTCTCTTTATTTCTCTGTCGCTCTTTCTCTTTCCTTCTCTCTCTCCCATGCAGATACCTGTACCCATGGGTGCGTTGCCATGACCCCCCATTCTCTCCCCTCCACCCTCTTCCTGCGGGGCAGTGGAAACCACAAATGTGTTGCGCAGGCATAAAAGCTGATGGCGGTCGGGGGGGGGGGGGCAGTCCAGTAGCACAAGAGTAGGACCATGGTTACCACCACAAGAGTTCACCTGTTTAGCTGTGTGTGGGTGTGTGTGTGTGCCTTTTTGTGTGTGTCCTGTACAATGTGCATGAAGGTGGGTCTGTATCGACATGTCTGTAAATGAATGTGTGTGTTGACAGATAGGAGAGAGAGAGAGAGAGAGAGAGAGAGAGAGAGAGAGAGAGAGAGAGAGAGAGAGAGAGAGAGAGAGAGAGAGAGAGAGAGAGAGAGAGAGAGAGAGAGAGAGAGACTGAAGAAGTGACAGAGAGAGAACAGTGTTATCTGCTCTTTTCTCTGCTTGACAAGCCAGTGTCTGAGGAGGGCAGGACGAGAGAGAGTGACGATCGTTAGGTGGGAAGGGAGTCTGATAGTGTGTCAAGTGTAAAGGCCCGCAGTTACACACACGCACACGCACACACTGCATTGGCTCACAGTGGAATCAATTCAACTAGGAGTCGGCACTCAGTCAATAGCTGAGGCACCCCTGCACCTGTTCACTATACACGTCTGTTATCCTCCGTGGGGGAATAGGAGACAGAAAGCAAAACACACACCATGAAACTCGAGTCTGCCTCCGCAGAAGATCTAAACCACCCACTCACCGTTTGGATGTCAGCTGATGCAGCTCTAGGACCATCTGAACTTTCCACTGAAAGTTGAGACTGTCCACTGTGGGAGTCCCATGCCTGCAGGGGAGATATGGGGACAGCAGCCATGTTGATGTGACAGGGAAAAGAGGTTCCCAAAATAGGCGTCTTCACGTTGTGACACAGTATGCAACATAACTGGAGTCTCTCTCTCTCTCTCTCTCTCTCTCTCTCTCTCTCTCTCTCTCTCTCTCTCTCTCTCTCTCTCTCTCTCTCTCTGCCTCTCTCTCTCTGCCTCTCTCTCTCTGCCACTGTCTATCTCTCTCTTCCTCTGTCTCTCTCTCTCTCTCTCTCTGCCACTGTCTATCTCTCTCTTCCTCTGTCTCTCTCTCTCTCTCTCTGCCACTGTCTCTCTCTGCCACTGTCTCTCTCTCTCTGCCTCTGTCTATCTCTCTCTGCGTCTGTCTCTCCCTGTCTCTCTCTCTGCCTCTGTCTATCTCTCTCTGCGTCTGTCTCTCCCTGTCTCTCTCTCTGCCTCTGTCTATCTCTCTCTGCCTCTGTCTCTCCCTGTCTCTCTCTGTGCCTCTTTCTCTCTCTCACACACAACCGTCCTCCGTCCTTGTCTCTTGTTTTCCCCTCTCTCTTTTTCTCCACTCCTAAGCCACTAACCCTAAGCCAGTGTCCTTTATGTCAATACCGAGAAACGATTTTTCATAGCTTTAAGCAACGAGGGAGGGGGGGTGGAGGGAGGGGTGGAGAGGACTGGACCCCGTCCCCTCTCCAGCTCTCCCAGTCGGAGCGCGCTCAGTCAGCACATGCGTGCGCCCGGCTGGCTCGGGCTCTAATTAATCTGTGGCCGTCAGAAGGGAACGCTTGCTTGTTTACCCTTATTGAAATTAGCAGGCCGGCCTCCCGATAGACACGGCGTCAGATGCACAGTTAGCCAACACCGGCCCAATTAGGACGCTGCCGCTAATGACATCTCCATGGAAAGGCCAGCGGCGCCCTTGCCACGCTCACACACACACACACCAACACACACATATGGCAGCACAGGGCAGGGACCCGTGTCAAGAGTATTATGATGGCAAAGCTGGTGGTTGCTAGGCTGCTCTGTTGTGTCTGTATGCAGCGATGCTAATGGCGGCGAGACCGGGGGGGGGGGGGGGGGGTTAGGAAATAAGCCGACACCCCGCTGGGTCAAGACACCCGGGAGAAAAGCCGACGGGAGGATCTACAGGTGCGGTGTCGCCGCGCGCATGGGTGTGCCACCAGTCAACTGTCACTGTGTCTAATCACACTGGCACACAATGAGCACTCCATTTTGGCAAGGCGAGGAACCTCAACACAAATGCATTCAATGGTTATTGATTTAGCTCAAATGAAATCCCCACTCCGAGGAGAGCTCTCTCATTCAATCCTCGTTTGTTGCCATCCACACCGAGCTGGATGGAATGTTTAACCATGGAAATTGGCCAGACCAAGCGGAATCAATGGCCTGTTAACATGGGTTAGGCTCCGACACTTTTCTCGGGGATGCAAATCATTCCTCTTAATGGGGACTGAGTGACTACTCACACACGTGTGAATGAGAGAGGACCGCACTTTCGAGTGCCAGATTGGAGCCAACTTTCTAAGCTGAGACCTTGTTATGAACCTGCACAGACACAACCCGTGACGCCTGCACTCTTCTTCCTCTCCCTTCACGTCCACGACCAGCTGGCCCACCTCAGCCGCCATTACGCAGATCATCTGGGCTGTCAATCAGTCAGACCCACCCCAGGGGGACAGACTGGTAGGCCAATTAAAGAAACTCCCTCCTGCCCCTCCCCTCACAGGGAAGAGGTAAGAGAAAGTAAAGCTGTCAGGTCACGTGACCACAAGGATCATGATTTTTTTTTTTGGGGGGGGCTGACAGACTACTTATATAAAATACATCTAAATATTGAAATACTGTTTCTTTCTCTTTAAAATCATAGTATAGCTGAGTAATGTTTCCCACAGTGTTCTACACTAGGCTAACAGCTCTATCAGTATGGACCGTTTCCGAAAAAAGAGAAGCGGCGAATGGCACGCACCGCATAGCCGAGGTCACAATGTTGCCCGGCAACGGTACGCATGTTTTTCGCAAACAAAACATGCTGTGGTTTTCCCTTCAAACAGACGTGCCCTGCTGTATTGAGGTTAACTTCATTAGAAAGAGAGATCAACAGACCTCAGATAGATGATGGAGTTATTTTCAGGTTGGGCTCTGAGTCTACCAAACATTGATTGTGAAACTGCATCTGGCAAAAAGGTCAGCAACCTTATCAGCATGTGAAAAATAAAGACTAAGAGGCTGTTTGTTTAAAACAGTATGCATTCTGCAATATAGGTGGATATTGCTAAATATGTTTACCATTTCAAGATGCAAATGGCTGCAAGCACAAACAGCTCAATGTCGATATGTGCTAGGGGGCTTTGCTTTCTTGACAAAAAGCTGGCCTTCGGTGCGCAGAAGAAATGTTGAGCTAATTTCAGTAAAAGACCAAGGCTGTTTATCTCCTCCGACTTCATACAACATGCTCCTACACGGCATCCTATTTTTCTTGCTCACCATCTAAAATCGTTTTCTTCTCCTTGGAAGTCTTTGCAAGTTCTTTAACTCTGAGACAAGCAATTCTGGAGTACAAAAGAGTTACACTTCAGTCCACATAAAAAATATATATATATACGTCTTTTTTTATGGAAAGAAGAACAAATAGGAAAGAGAAGGTCAGGCACTGAGCACTGAGCACTGAGCACTGAGCACTGAGCACTGAGCACTGAGCACTGAGCACTGAGCACTGAGCACTGAGCACTGAGCACTGAGCACTGAGCACTGAGCACTGAGGAGAGCTGAGGGCCTTGCTTTACTCCTACTACAGATGTATACCTTTTATCCACAGTCACTCTCCCTCTCCCTCTCCCTCTCCCTCTCCCTCTCCCTCTCCCTCTCCCTCTCCCTCTCCAGCGCTAACACAGCTGACCTGAACATAGGTGTGGGGCCGACTGACACAGGTGTGAGTGAGCCGTTTGCATTTGTGTGAAGGCGCGTGCGTGCGAGCGTGTTTCAAGACGAGGGTGACAGGACACGGGGTCAGAGGGAGGACACAGTGAAGGGGATGGGGGGAGGAGAGATAGAGTAGACTAATAGAGAGATGGAGCGGTGAGTTGGGGAGCGGGCAGGAGGTCTCTGGTGGTTTGGAGCTGCTCGGCTCCTGGGTGAGACTGATGAATGCTTCCTCACAGTGCTGCGAACACCCTCATTTGACACCAAGGAGGTCTGCCTATTGCCATCTTAGCACACAGCACACACACACACACACACTGTCTCTCTCTGACACACACTTCAGAAATCACACACACGCTTTAGAGATCTGGGTAAGAAGATGTGGAAGGAGGGCGCACGCACGCACACACGCACACGACAGCAGAGATTGGGGGAGGAGAGGAAGGAGAGAGGAGCGAGCAGTGAAACGAGAGGAATGCAGGAAATTGTGTTTAGTAAAAGGGTTGACATTTCGAGACAAAAATCATTTAAAATCTGTTGTAGCCAGGTTAAAGAAAAAAAACACAATAACACTGTGGATTCCAGGCGTGGAGGCGTGGTCGTACATCATGTGTTAATGTGTGGCATTTAGACAGTGAGTTAGAGGCAGTAGGCAAGGCTCGGAGTGGCCGAGATAGGCCCTGCTACTGCATGGGAATTGTCAACTGCCTCAGGGACTGACACAGCAACTCTTTCTCTCGGTCTGTCTCTATCACGCACACACACACACACACACACAAACCAACCGCCCGGACACACACCACCAAGCCAAAGCACAACACACCCCTCCTGAAAAGCTCTTCATTAAACTGTACCTCGAAAGGCGTCTGTGTGTGGGTGTGTGCGTGTGTATGTGTGTGTGTGTGTCGGTGCGTGTGTGTGTGTGTGTCGGTGTGTGCGTGTGTGTGTGTGTGTGGGTGTGTGTGTGTGGGTGAGTGTGTCCTGGTTATTACGGGCCTCTGTGCACGCCGTTGGTTTCCGTTCATGACTGCTTGTATTCTGAAGAAGGAACGAGCGTGCATGCGTGTGCCTGCTTCTTAGTGCTGAGCGTGTGTTCAGTAAAGATGATACTGCTGCCACCATACCGCTGCTCTGGTCCCTGGGTCCCCTCTCTCCCGCTGTCCCCTCTCTCCCCTCACTCTGTCCTCCCAGAACACAGCTCTTGTCAACATGAACATGTGTTGTGATGCAAATGAGCTCTCTCCTTCTGGACCGCCTCAGTGCACACAGCACTACTTTTTAATTGAACCTTTTGATCTTAGGCTAATTCCGCTAATTAGCTGACTGTGTGTGCGTGTGCCTGCGTGTGTGTGTGTGTTCCAAACAAACTCCCCATCAAGCATGCCACCGGCTGGTTTTGAAGGGGGGTCCACATAAGCAGCTCTCCTGTTTTCATCTTAGGACCATAATGGACAGGTGTTCTGTTTGGAATAATACTGTTATATAAAGAAGGCCAGCTGCTCTCACACAAGCAATGCACACACACACACACGCACCCATATGGGCAGATACACACACACACAGGAGTAACTTTGCGAGGAGGCATATATACTGCATTTGTGTGTGTGTGATTCTCTATGCTTTTGTTCTTCTCAGTGCGCGTGTGGCAAGTGATGTCCATGTGTGTGTGTGTGTGTTAGTGTGTGTGTGTTAGTGTGTGTGTGTGTGAGAGTGAGAATTACCATGAGGGAACATACCACCACACGGTGTGCATGCTGTGAGAGTGTCTATGTAAGTGCCACGGTCCGCATTCGGTGCCTTTAAAAACGGCTTCAGTTCACGTTGGTTTAGCCGAGCTTGGCGATGTGAGTCTCCGGGCTGGTTCATAAGTAGGGGACGTCCTGCTGTGTCTTGTACCACAGCAGCTCTGCAGGATGCTACAGAGCAGGCCATTACAGCAGCAGCTCTCCCCCTTGGTAACAACCTCACTGCCACAACACTGTGGTGGGGCTGTCTCTCCTCCCGATGCCTCCAGCCAGCTCCTCAGAGATCCCAGGATCATGGGTAGGGGGGGAGGGTGCTCAACAACCAGGATCCTTACTGTGCCGGTGTGACAAGGAGGCTATTGGACATGCACAATGAGCTGGAGTTGTCGGAGTAAGTCACACTAGACTCCCGACACAGATGTGAAATGTCAGCATTCAAATGCCGCCCTACTCTCTCCCTCTATCTTGCCCTCTCTACCTCTCTCTCTCTCTCTCTCTCTCTCTCTCTCTCTCTCTCGCTCTTATCTCCGTTTGGATTTCAGGACTGACTGCAGAAACGAGATGGAGGGACGCAGGGGGTCGACAGCCATCAGCCGGAGGGATTACAATGGCGGAGGAGGTGGGGAAAAAGAGGGAGAGATGGAGGGAGTGACAGGGTACAGTCTGTCCATTCCATGCCAGCCCGAGCACAGCCTGTTAAGAGTGATCGGCTGTCATGGCTGCCAACCTGACGAGCCATGCCAGGGTGTGTGTGTGTGTGTGTTTGTGTGTGTGTACTGCTCGACAACAGCCTTGTCAACCCGACAAAAAACAATTGAACAGATACAGGCAGGACACTCCATGAAGCACCACTCGCCGGCATAGCGGTAGACCATTTTTGAGTATCACTCTCAAAAATGGTGAGAAGTTGCTGTTCGAATACATCTGGAAACTTCCAGACAATCCTTATTTGGGGCGGGAAAAAGGCTGAAGTATGAGCCTTTAGCACAGTTTAGCTGCACAACAGCAAACTATTGACTGGCAGTTTAAATCAATGGCCCAAACGATTTGTCAATATGGCATTTGAGTAAATTAGAGCCTATACACCTTGCGATAGCAACTAAGACCTTATCGAGTGTACAAAGTGCAGTCTGGTATTTCAGTTCCATTATGCAGAACACCGACTGCAAAGCCATGGAAACGTTCCTTTGTCCAAGAACCCAGAATAGAGGAGAGAGAGACTGTGAAGACAGGGAAAAGCAGATTTGTCAGAGGTCAAATGGTATTTGACAGTATTACACACTGTGTCGAAAACTCTGTGCTCCATTCACCCCACCTCATTAGGAGATTGGAGGGGACCATTTAAGAAGATTAGAATCATAAACTGTGGGCCATTATACAAGAAAGGACCAATAAAATGGTTCAAGCACACAATGCAAAAATATGATGTTACCTCTAAATTCTGGGTCCAGCTGCAGTTATGCTTTCTGAAGCTATTGACTAGATGAATGAAAGTAGTGGTTCAACTAGTACGTCGGTACTTCTTGGACAAACTGGGGGGGGGGGGGGGGGGGGGCGGAGTTTACGGGTGAATATAGGTCAGGGACTTGACAGCTTTTGTTTGTAGAAGAGTGAGAATCACCTGGATTCTTCCGCTCCAAAACGGGCCAGCCTTCAGGCGCTCCACAAACACACACACACACACCCCACACACACACACACACTCCATACACAATGCCATACGGGTGCAGCGGCTATAAGACAAGTTATCCTAATTAAGTAAATGAGAAGAATACACAGACAGATGGTTGGTGAGGAAATATCGCCACTTCCTCCTCCAATTTTCCGTGTACCCTGGGGGCCTGCAACTGTCTCCATCTCACACCTCTTTGTTAGTGTTCTCTCTCCTACTCACACTACCACACACACA